>NC_091990.1:167752021-167888577 GCF_044704955.1 Pristiophorus japonicus | reverse complement strand
CTCTCTCGCCATCTCTCTCTCTCAGCCAATCCTCTCTCTCTCTCGCCATCTCTCTCTCTCTCTCGCCATCTCTCTCTCTCTCTCCTTCATCTCTCTCTCTCTCTCGCCCATCTCTCTCTCTCTCTCTCGCCATCTCTCTCTCTCTCTCGCCATCTCTCTCTCTCTCTCTCTCATCTCCCATCTCTCTCTCTCTCGCCATCTCTCTCTCTCTCTCTGCCATCTCTCTCTCTCTCTCTCGCCATCTCTCTCTCTCTCTCGCCATCTCTCTCTCTCTCTCGCCATCTCTCTCTCTCTCTCGCCATCTCTCTCTCTCTCTCGCCATCTCTCTCTCTTCTCTCGCCATCTCTCTCTCTCTCTCGCCATCTCTCTCTCTCTCTCGCCATCTCTCTCTCTCTCTCTCGCCATCTCTCTCTCTCTCTCTCTCGCCATCTCTCTCTCTCTCTCTCTCGCCATCTCTCTCTCTCTCTCGCCATCTCTCTCTCTCTCTCTCGCCATCTCTCTCTCTCTCTCTCGCCATCTCTCTCTCTCTCTCTCGCCATCTCTCTCTCTCTCTCTCGCCATCTCTCTCTCTCTCTCGCCATCTCTCTCTCTCTCTCTCGCCATCTCTCTCTCTCTCTCTCCGCCATCTCTCTCTCTCTCTCTCTCTCGCCATCTCTCTCTCTCTCTCTCGCCATCTCTCTCTCTCTCTCTCGCCACTCTCTCTCTCTCTCTCGCCATCTCTCTCTCTCTCTCGCCATCTCTCTCTCTCTCTCTCGCCATCTCTCTCTTCTCTCTCGCCATCTCTCTCTCTCTCTCTCGCCATCTCTCTCTCTCTCGCCATCTCTCTCTCTCTCTCTCGCCATCTCTCTCTCTCTCGCCATCTCTCTCTCTCTCTCTCGCCATCTCTCTCTCTCTCTCTCGCCATCTCTCTCTCTCTCTCTCTCGCCATCTCTCTCTCTCTCTCTCGCCATCTCTCTCTCTCTCTCTCGCCATCTCTCTCTCTCTCTCTCGCCATCTCTCTCTCTCTCTCTCGCCATCTCTCTCTCTCTCTCTCGCCATCTCTCTCTCTCTCTCTCGCCATCTCTCTCTCTCTCTCTCGCCATCTCTCTCTCTCTCTCTCGCCATCTCTCTCTCTCTCTCTCTCTCTCTCTCGCCATCTCTCTCTCTCTCGCCATCTCTCTCTCTCTCTCTCGCCATCTCTCTCTCTCTCTCTCGCCATCTCTCTCTCTCTCTCTCTCGCCATCTCTCTCTCTCTCTCTCGCCATCTCTCTCTCTCTCTCTCGCCATCTCTCTCTCTCTCTCTCTCTCTCTCGCCATCTCTCTCTCTCTCTCTCTCTCTCGCCATCTCTCTCTCTCTCTCTCTCTCTCTCGCCATCTCTCTCTCTCTCTCTCTCTCGCCATCTCTCTCGCCCTCTCTCTCTCGCCATCTCTGTTTACCTCTTTTGTACTCTGCCTCTCTGACTATCTGCCGCTTGTTCTCTCTGTACCTTTTTGTTTCTCTATACTCTATCTGCATATTTTGCTCTCTCTAACTCTTGGTCACTATGTCTTACAGACTCTGTCCCTCAATGCTGTACACTGACCCACACCGACTCCCCCTATCGTGTGCATTGATTCCATATCCACTCTGATACGTCCTTACTATACAGTATAAATGCAAACGAGGCCCATGCTTGAGAGAAGGTCAGTCTGTGACCTGTCCTTTATTTCATAGCTCTCAAGTGATGGAAGTGGGTGGAGCTTCCAATTTATATATGAAGGTCCAGGTTAGGAGTGTGTCCCACCTGGTGGTCAGTGTTCTCACGGTGTACAACTTAGGTCAGATTATATATGCGTTACAATGCTGGTTGAATACATGACATCACCTCCCCCCCCAAAGTCTTATTGGGATCACAGGTTAAGTCTCTCTGGTGGTTTACGCTCTCTTGTAGAGCGCCTGAGTTGGGGCTCCGGTTGTTGGGCGCTGGCCTGAGTGTCTGCTGTTTGCAGTGCCTCAGGCCTGTCCGGACTGCCCACAGTGACTGGGCTCTCCTCCCTTTGGTTCCGGTGTTCGGTCATCTGTGGTGGAGTGAACTCGACATCGTGTTCTTCCTCTGCTGCTTCTATGGGGTTGCTGAACCTCCTCTTTGTTTGATCCACATGTTTGCGGCAGATTTGTCCATTGGTAAGTTTAACTACCAGAATCCTATTTCCCTCTTTGGCAACCACAGTGCCTGCGAGCCATTTGGGCCCTGCAGCGTAGTTGAGGACAAAAACAGGATCATTTACATCAATACATCGCGCCCTCGCATTCCTGTCATGGTAGTCATATTGTGACTGGCGCCTGCTCTCGACAATTTCTTTCATGGTGGGGTGTATAAGGGATAATCGGGTTTTGAGCGTCCTTTTCATTAGCAGCTCTGCGGGTGGAACCCCTGTGAGCGAGTGTGGTCGGGATCTGTAGGCCAACAGGAGGCGTGATCAGCGGCATTGTAGGGAACCCCCTTGGATTCTGAGCATCCCCTGTTTGATTATCTGCACTGCTCATTCTGCCTGGCCGTTTGAGGCCGGCTTGAACAGTGTCATTCTAACATGGTTAATTCCATTGCCTGCCATGAAGTCCTGGAATTCAGTACTTGTGAAGCACGGGCCATTGTCGCTGACCAAGATGTCCGGTAGACCGTGGGTGGCGAACATTGCCCGTAGACTTTCTACCGTGGCAGAGGACGTGCTTGAATTTAAAATGTCTCACTCGATCCATTTGGAGTAGGCGTCTACTACAACCAAAAACATTTTTCCCATGAAAGGACCTGCGTAGCCCACATGGATGCGTGACCAAGGCTTGGCGGGCCAGGGGCTAAGGGGGGCTTCCCTGGGCGCATTGCCCAGCTGGGCACACGTGTTGCACCTGCGAACACAAAGTTCCAGATCTGCGTCTATCCCTGGCCACCAAACGTGTGACCTGGCAATTGCCTTCATCGTGACAATGCCCGGGTGCTCATTGTGGAGTTCTCTGATGAACACTTCTCTGCCCATCTGGGGCATGACTACGCGGTTTACCCACAGTAGGCAATCGGCCTGAATCGAGAGTTCATCCTTGCGCCTGTGAAATGGTTTAAATTTCTCAGGGCATGCCCTGTACGTGGCTACCCAGTCCCCATTCAGGACACATTTCTTGACTAGAGACAATAGCGGGTCTCTATTTGTCCAGACTTTAATCTGACGGGCTGTCACGGGTGAGCCTTCGCTTCCGAAAGCTTCAACAGCCATGACCATCACAGCACCATGCTCGGTAGCCCCCCTCAGTGGTAGCTAGTGGAAGCCTGCTGAGTGCATCGGCGCAGTTTTCGGTGCCCGTTCTGTGCCGAATTGTGTAGTCATAGGTGGCTAACGTGAGTGCCCACCTCTGTATGCGGGCCGATGCGTTTGCATTTACGGCCTTGTTGTCGGCCAAAAGGGACGTTAGGGGTTTGTGATCTGTCTCCAGTTCAAATTTCCTGTCAAACAGATACTGGTGCATTTTCTTTACCACATATACACATGCGAGCGCCTCCTTTTCTACCATCCCGTAGCCCCTTTCTGCCTGGGACAGACTTCTGGAGGCATAAGCTACCGGCTGTAACTGATCCTTGGCATTGACATGCTGCAACACACACCCGACACCATAGGACGACGCATGTAAGTTTCTTACATGGGTCATATAGCGTTAACAGAATGTTGGAACATAACACATTGCGTGCTCTATTAAAAGCCCTTTCCTGGCTGTCCCCCCAGACCCATTCGCGACCTTTGCGTAGGAGCACATATAGCGGCTCTAGCAGCGTGCTCAATTTGGGAAGAAAGTGACCAAAATAGTTCAGGAGCTCCAGGAACGAACGCTGCTCCGTCGTGTTACGGGTTCTGGGTACTCTCTGGATTGCTTCTGTCTTGGACACAGTAGGGCTGATCCCGTCTGCTGCTACCCTCATCCCCAGGAATTCTACCTCTGGAGCTAGGAAGACACACTTCGCCTTTTTCAGTCGCAGCCCTACCTGGTCCAGTCTGCGTAGCACCTCCTCCAGGTTGTGGAGGTGTTCTTCAGTATCGTAACCCGTAATGAGGATGTTGTCCTGAAAAACCACCGTCCCTGGAATTGACTTGAGGAGGCTTTTCATATTTCATTGGAAGATCGCGGCGGCCGAGCGAATCCCGAACGGACATCTGTTGTATTCAAACAACCCCTTGTGTGTCGTGATGGTGGTCAGCTTTTTCGACTCACTCGCCAGCTCCTGGGTCATGTAAGCTGAGGTCAGGTCCAATTTTGAAAAAAGTTTGCCACCGGATAGCGTTCGCCCAGTCACTGAATTCGACTGGCGAGATGATGCCTTCCCTCAACAGGCAGTCCAATTCGCCTTCTATCTTTTCCCGCATCACGTACGGCACCGCTCTGGCCTTGTGGTGTACTGGCCTGGTGTCCGGGTTTATGTGAATCACTACCTTGGCCCCCATGAACGTGCCAATGCCGGGTTGAAATAATGAGTCAAATTTGTCCAGGATCTGTGAGCATGATACTCTCTCCACAGAGGAAATTGCATTGATATCGCCCCATTTCCAGTTCATGACAGCAAGCCAACTCCTCCCCAGTAGTGCGGGACCGTCCCCTGGGACAATCCAGAGTGGCAACCTGTTCTCCGAATCTTTGTGGGTCACGACTACCGTGGCGCTGCCTAGCACCGGAATGATCTGCTTTGTGTAAGTCCGTAGCTGTGCGTCAATCGGCGATAATTTTGGCCTCCTGGCCTTGGACGCCCACAACTTTTCGAACTGTTTGATACCCATCAGGGACTGGCTGGCACCCATGTCTAACTCCATTGATACTGGGATGCCATTGAGGAGCACTTTCATCATTATCGGTGGCGTCCTGGTGTATGAACTGTATACGTGCTCCACATGAACTCGCTGAACTTCAGCTTCCAGCGATTTCCCCCAGTGTCCATTTCTGCAATTTCTGCAGGTATTTTGCTCATCTCTGCAAACTCCGGCTGAATATATGCCTCCACGCCTCCAACATGAGCTGCTGTTTGAAACAAAAGGTCCCTTGCCAGTCGATCGTCCCTGACTGTCCATGTGACTGTCCTTGAATGCGCCATTAACAGGTGTTGATGGCCCCATTACTGGCCGCATTGTCCCTTGCAATGGTGTGAATCGCCGTTCAGCTTGCCATTGTCTCTGTCGAACTCCCCCTCTGGGTTCGACTACAAGATAGGGCATGCCCAACTGCCCTTGTCTGCCTGGAGAACTGTGTGCTGCTTTAACAATGTTGAATCTCTGTCCCAACCATTCCTTAACACAGTACCTCTCGTCTGTTCTGCTAGTGGCCATGCTCGCGTGGTTTAAATCCCAGTTTCTTGTCGCCATTGATACATTCTTACTATACAGTATAAATGCACACGAGGCCCATGCTTGAGAGAAGGTCAGTCTGTGACCTGTCCTTTATTTCCTAGCACTCAAGTGATGGAAGTGGGTGGAGCTTCCCCTTTTATATCTGAAGGTCCAGGTTAGGCCTGTCTCCCACAAGTTCACCACCTAGTGGTCAGTGTTCTCGCAGTATACAACTTAGGTCAGATTATACATGGGTTACAATGCTGGTTGAATACATGACACACTCCTGCGGTGTTCTCTCTACTGTATGCTAGCCACATGCCAATTCCTCCAGTAGTATTCCGTGTGTCATACACTGGCCCCATGTAGGCTACCCTATGGGACTTCAATACTGTGACAACTTTAATGTGCATTGACTCATTGCACTGCCTTTATTGGGCTCATCTTGCGGTTGACACGAGGTTTGATCCCTGGTATGTGCAGATAGCTGATCTCACCTGAGGCAACAGTAGGGGCCCAGCAAATGGCCTCAGCACCTAAACTAGGGAACAGAAATTTACTCTGCTCCAGAGGCACTGAGGCCAATTGTATCGCCCCTTGTCTCGATCCCGAAACACCTACTGGAAAGTCTGTTATCTGGATGTTGAATGAGGGCAGGATTTGGTCTTGACTGTGATGCCCCCCAGGGTCGAATAGTCTGGTGAGAGGCACTGCCTCGGCTCACATATCAAGAATGGCCTCTTGGGGAAAGCTACTGGAGGGCAGTTGATGCCTGTGGAATCATCATCATAGGCAGTCCCTCAGAATCGAGGAAGACTTGCTTCCACTCTTAGCATGAGTCCTTAGGTGGCTGAACAGTCCAATACGAGAACCACAGTCTCTGTCACAGGTGGGACAGATGGTCGTTGAGGGTAAGAGGTGGGTGGGACTGGTTTGCCGCACGCTCCTTCCGCTGCTTGCGCTTGGTTTCTGCATGCTCTCGGCGATGAGACTCGAGGTGCTCAGCGCCCTCCCGGATGCACTTCCTCCACTTAGGGCGGTCTTTGGCCAGGGACTCCCAGGTGTCAGTGGGGATGTTGCATTTTATCAGGGAGGCTTTGAGGGTGTCCTTGTAACGTTTCCTCTGCCCACCTTTAGCTCGTTTGCCATGAAGGAGTTCCGAGTAGAGCACTTGCTTTGGGAGTCTCGTGTCTGGCATGCGGACAATGTGGCCTGCCCACCGGAGCTGATCAAGTGTGGTCAGTGCTTCAATGCTGGGAATGTTGGCCTGATCGAGGACGCTGATCTTACCGCTGCCATAGTCAGCATCATCAGGAGAAAACTGTCGTTCCTTTTTCATCATCAATGCAGAGATATACAGCCTCTCGGGACATTGATGTCAAGATCTGTCCTTTGGATATAGCACACACTGGGGGTGCGGGGAGGGGGCATGGGGTGGGGGTGGGAGGGGCGCAGTGGGGGGAGGGGGTGGGGAGTGTTGGTCGGTGGGGGGAGGTGGGTGGATGTGGGGAAGTGTAAACAGAATGCATTGGTGCCAGTGGCTGTAAGCTCAGACTGGCGATGATAGCTGTGTGCACTGTTTTTAACGTTTGGCCAGTCTGATGGTTTCCCCTTTTTTTTCCGGTACAGGGAGCTCCAGCCAGCTGGTGGAACCACCTCCACTTCCAGCACCATGCCAAACCCAACTGCTTCCGCAAGGACCCCGACATCAACATGCATCCCATCTTCTTTGTCCTGGGAAAGAAACTCCCAGTTGAGGCAAGTAGTGTACAGATATCCAGCCAGCTGCTCAACCGCATGACCTCCTCCCCACCAGGCCTTTTAGAAACCGTTGGGGTTAGTAACACACAGGCAGGCGGAAGGGGAGGGCACATTGGTGAAGCTGTAAGAAGCGTATGGGATCCTAGGTTTTATAAATAGTGGTATGGGGGTGGCCAGAGGGGGGGACGCGGCTGTGATTGGTGCCGAGGAGAGGTGACTGGGGTGGGGTTTAGGGGGAGGGGGGGAATACGAGGGGTGTCCAGGTGAGGAGGGGTGCCTGGGTGGTGAGGTGAGGGACATGAGTGGTGTCCGGGGAGGAGAGGTGACTGGGGTGGGGTTTAGGGGGGGGGGGGGGGGAATACGAGGGGTGTCCAGGTGAGGAGAGGTGTCCGGGGGGAGGAGGAGGAGGGAGTGTGGGCGGTTGCTGAGAAAGAATGTAGCATGTGCACAGGATGGGGTGGAAACACAAGTGGTGGCCAAGGAAGAGAAGTGCCCGGGAGGGGAGAATGGTGGGTGGGGGTGGGGACACTAGCAATTGCTGGGGAAGGAGATGCCCCAGGGGAGGGGGGGGGGGGGAGAACGGGGGTGGGGGATGGAACGGGAAGCATGAGTGGGGGCGGACAGAGCCTCCACCCAGCTCCACATTCAGGTAAGTAAATGTTTAACACTTGCCTTGTTGGTTGTGGCTTTAGGACCACCTGTTAGGCCGTATATCGGCCTGATCTTCCTGGCACTTGGGCAAACCAAATTTCAGGTGGCATTTCACGCAGGCATTAGGCCCCTGATGTGCATATAGGAAGGAAGGATCTGTGTATGGGAATTACGCAGGAAATCCCTGCATTTTGGATCCATGTTGCCATGGTGATATACAGGGTGCAACTTCCTGTATCTGGGAGAGGTAACAGACAGGACTTGAACTAGGGCAGGGTGAATTGCGAGGCTTAAATATTGTGAGTGTAAAGCAAATGAATATGCAGGCTGAGTAACTAGCTAGGTCTATGTGTGTATTTAGCACCAGTCACCGTAGGAGGACTGACTGTCAGTAAAGGCTTTCGACCGCACCTCCCGAACCCACAACCTCTACCACCTAGAAGGACAAGGACAGCAGGTTTATGGGAACACCATCACCTCCAAGTTCTCCTCCACGCCACACACCATCTTGACTTGGAAGTATATCAGCGTTCGTTCATTGTCACTGGCTTAAAATCCTGGGACTTGCTAGCTAACAGCATCGATGTCTCCGCAAGATCCTGCAAATCCCCTGGGAGGACAGACGCACCAACATCAGTGTCCTCGATCAGGCCAACATCCCCAGCACTGAAGCACTGACCACACTAGATCAGCTCCACTGGGCAGGCCACATTGTTCTCATGCCAGACACGAGACTCCCAAAGCAAGCGCTCTCCTTGGAACTCCTTCACAGCAAATGAGCCAAAGGTGGGCAGAGGAAACGTTACAAGGACATCCTCGAAGCCTCCCTGATAAAGTGCAATATCCCCACCGACACCTGGGAGTCCCTGGCCAAAGACCGCCCTAAGTAGAGAGAGTGCATCTGGGAGGGCGCTGAGCACCTCGAGTCTCATCGCCGAGAGCATGCAGAAACCAAGCGCAGGCAGCGGAAGGAGCGTGCGGCAAACCAGTCCCACCCTCCCTTTCCCTCAACGACTATCTGCCCCACCTGTGACAGGGACTCTGGTTCCCGTATTGGACTGTTCAGTCACCAAAGAACTCACTTCAGGAGTGGAAGCAAGTCTTCCTCGATTCCGAGGGACTGCCTATGATGATGATGATGGGAGTTGCCTCATCACACGGACTGCAATGGTTCAAGAAGGCGGCTCACCACCAGCTTCTCCGGGGCACTAAAGTTGGGCAATAAATGCCAGCTTGCCAGCGCGCCCACGTCCCAAGAGTGAATTTAATAAAAAATAAAGTCTTCATTTGGAAACCCGTGAATAAATAAAGCAAAAGGTAAAGTTGGGCCAGTTAGAGATCATGGTTGAGGAGAATGTGTGGCCAGTGTGGGGGGGGCGATGGTGTGTGGAGACCATGAAGGAGTTAGGTCAGAAAACAGATGGAACACAAAGGGATGGGTTTTATGAATTACTGCTCCCGGTATTACAGAGCGTTGTATGTCAGCTCCAAAAATTGGGAATTTGGATTTGGGAAGTCAGTGAGGCCCACTGGATTTTAAAATCAATGGATGAAAATCTGTCTATCGCAGTGCCTTCCATGTCTGGATTCCCAACGCACACTCCTAGTGTTCCAAGCTCCGTGCCAGGAGCAGTAACTAATCCCTAACTGTACCCACAGGTCGTGCGTTTGTTTGTGTGTGTGTGTGTACACGTCAGGGTAATGCAATCCTTTTCCTTGTTCCCTCCAACCCAGGTGGGGAAGCAGAAGAAGAAATATATGCCGTACCAGCACCAACACAAGTATTTCTTCCTGAGTAAGTCTTGGCAGCACTCGCTCACCGTATCATCCCGTAGAATTTCATAGAATGTACAGCACGGACAGTAAAGAGGTTTCTCCTGAATTCCCTATTGCATTTATTAGCGACTATTTTATACTTATGGCCCTGCAGTTCTGGTCTCCCGCACAAGTGGGAACATCTCTGGGTCTGCCCTATCGAACCCCTTCATAATAAAGCTGTCTTTCAGGTCACCCCCTCTGCCTTCGCTTTTCAAGAGAAAAGTGCCCCAGTCTGTTCAATCTTTCCTGGACGGTATAAACTCTTAGTTCCGGTACATTCTTCAATCTTTTTTTTCACATTTTCCATTGCCCTTTTTTATAATAACATAAGAAAAAGGAGCAGGAGTAGGCCATACGGCCCCTCGAGCCTGCTCCGCCATTCAATACGATCATGGCTGATCCGATCATGGACTCGGGTCCACTTCCCTGTCCGCTCCCCATAACTCCTTATTCCCTTCTCTGTTAAGAAACTGTCTCTTTCTGTCTTAAATTTATTCAATGTCCCGATGAACTAGAGGGCATAATCTTAGAATAAGGGGCCGCCCATTTAAAACTGAGACGAGGAGGAATTTCTTCTGAGGGTTGTAAATCTGTGGAATTCGCTGCCTCCGAGAGCTGTGGAAGCCGGGACATTGAATATATTTAAGACGGAGAGGGATTAAGGGGTTATGGGGAGCGGGCAGGGAAGTGGAGCTGAGCCCATGATCGGATCAGCCATGATCTTATTAAATGGCGGAGCAGGCTCGAGGGGCCATATGGCCTGCTCCTGCTCTTATTTCTTACGTGGCCTTGTGGGTAAAATCTAAAGTGGGTAATGAAGTGGTTAATAAAAAGTAATTCATTGAGAGCTGCTGAAAAAGCTTGGCTGACAGAGGACTATGTGTGTGTGTAGAAGTTTGACGTGGGGTGTTTTGTGCCGGGCTGGTGCACCTCAGTTTCCTCCCTGCCCACGGCCCCAGGCATGCTGACGCTGTACAGATTTCAGCTCTCCTGACATATCTTGCTGTGGTGAAATTCCTTTCCCCTCTCGTTGATTGGCCAGCCTCCTCTCCTGACTTCCCTGTAAATTAAGCCGGTGTGCCGAGCGTGGATTTCTGTGTCTCCCTCACACAGGCTGTGTTGTGGCCTGTGAACTGTGCAAGGTTTGCTCCGATGTCTATGTGCTGTGAATCAGTTAGTTTCGAGAGCACGTACATGGAGCCAGAAATGTGACGCGAGCTTTAGAAGCCACACACTGCACGTGTCGATGCTCAAAAGTTCAACCCGATGTGTTTAAACTTTAGGATTAAATAAATTCTTTGTGCAAAAGCTATTGATTTTTTTTCCCCTTCCATTTTCTTCCCCATTCTCTCCTCTCTGAATGCACTGACTTTTACTTGGTTTTGGTTCTGTGTGTCGGCAAACCAGTGATATATCTCCCAAATGGCCGTTCCACATGTCTGAGCCCAAGACATTGTCTGCTAGCATGCTGTTTGACCATGGAGGGCATCACAGCTGAGCCTGACCTTGTCTTTACCCAACATCCTTCAGTACACACTTTCCAGTGGGGGAGGGGATCACAGGATGCCGATCAGGAGCTGATTCTCCCCCCCGCGAGACCGAGTGCACTGAGGTGAATTGTAGCTCCCCCTGTTGCTGAAATCGGCTAACTCAACACTTAGACAGGAGATTGAACCGACAACCTTCTGGGTTTAAATGCTTTAGCCCGACACCAGGCAATGCACTCACTCACTGCCAGACATCAGCATTGCATTTATCCATTGCCATATTTCCGTAACGTAGTCACCCACTAACCTATTAGAAGGTTGAGAAGGTTTTTAAAAACAAACTCGAAACTATACTTAAAACGGGCCCTGGGGTAGCTGACCTGGGGCCGAAATTGCCCTCTGCTGCAAACGGGAATGGGGCGGGGGGGGGTCCGGGAGCGGGTTGGGGGGGTCGGGGGGGGGGGGGGTCCGGGAGCGGGTTGGGGGGGGTTCGGGAGTGGGTCGGGGGGGGGTTCGGGAGCGGGTTGGGGGGGTCGAGGGGGGGGTTCAGGAGCGGGTTGGGGGGGGGGGTTCGGGAGCGGGTTTGGGGGGGGGGGGGGTTCGGGAGCGGGTTGGGGGGGTCGAGGGGGGGGTTCAGGAGCGGGTTGGGGGGGGGGTTCGGGAGCGGGTTGGGGGGGGGGGTTCGGGAGCGGGTTGGGGGGGGGGGGGTTCGGGAGCGGGTCGGGGTTCGGGAGCGGGTTGGGGGGGGTCGGGAGCGGTTCGTGGGGGGGGGTTCGGGAGCGGGTCGGGGGGGTCCGGGAGCGGGTTGGGGGGTTCGGGGGCGGGGGGGGTTCAGGAGCGGGTTGGGGGGGGTTCAGGAGCGGGTCGGGGTTTGGGAGCGGGTTGGGGGGGTCGGGTCGGGGGGGGTTCGGGAGCGGGTCGGGGGGGGTCCGGGAGCGGGTTGGGGGGGTCCAGGAGCGGGTTGGGGGGGTCGGGGGGGGGGGTCCGGGAGCGGGTCGGGTGACCCGTTCTATCGTGTCAGTAGCCGCCCTGATGATGGCCGCGCAATGCAGACGCACCGCGCCGCTGACACGTTCACAACGTCTCCCCCGTTCAGTTAAAGGGGAGGGCCGCTGCGAGCTCTGCAGCCACTTTAGTGGCACCCACTGGGCCAGCAGGGAGGGTTTGGGCTGGTCCAGGGACCCAGTACCCGAGGGGTGCCAGGTTGCCTGTTGGCGGCCCGGCCGATCCTGTGGCTGCCATTGTCGGGCCGTCTTCGGAATCGGCCGACAAGCCAAATAAAATGGCGGCAGTGCGCCCTCCCCTTGAAGGGCGGACGCGCCGCCCAGCCACAAGAAGCTTCCTGCCGGGGCAAGCTGTCGGGGGCACCGAGCAGCGGCCGGTCCGCTCCTGCGGTGCGGGAAGGGGGTCGCCGCCAGTCGGTGAGGGATCGGCGCATGACCGACGGGGCGGGAATGCGGCCGGGACGGTCCCGTACACCGCTCCAAAAATAACGGAGGACAATTTTCAAAATGGCGGCCGCTCGCGCCAACCGAGCGGTGAGTCCGTACCGACCCGTCGGCTCTTATAGAAAGGCGATATTTCGGCCCCCTGATCTTTTCACCTCTGTGATCTGGGTGCGTTCCCAGTCTGAATCTAATGGGACGAGACTCCAATGCTGAACACCCGCCGTAACCTCGAAAGAAGTGGCAGCAGTAAGTAACCCTGGGGAAAGCAGCATTTCCGCTGTTTCTCCGGAGATTCCGCCGAAGTTAAAGTGGGAGATTGGGAGAACCGCCATGGAAATTACAGATGTGGGTCTCGGTGAAGGTGAAGCAATTGAATTGGAAGTGGGATGACGCACAAACTGACTCTGCACTGATACAGGGGCTCTTCCAGCCCTACCCAACTTTAACATGATTCAAGCAGATAAATATAAAAGTCACCAAAACTTAAACTTCTTTTTAGTTCCCGAGGCTATCATGGTTCCACACAGGCTGACCCTCTCCTCTCCTCCTGTCTCTTTCGGAGGGGCTGCTCCATTCTCGGACCCCCATGCAATGGGACAGGCTGTCTGAACGTCCACAGTAGCTCGCTGTATCTTTTCAAATACCCAGACTGTGTTTTTTTTTCTCCACCAAAATTCATGGTCACACTTGTGTATTACCCGGGTGTTTGAGCGCATGCCAACAGCACTGCTCCTCTTTGTATCAGCAAGTGCGGCCTCCGTGATCTCCCAGCTCCCACCGCGATACTTTCCCTTCTCTCCTGCCGCTATTTTTGCCCGGACTGGTAATTCTGATATTTGGCACGAGTGCAAAGTGATGTGCAATGATTGAGCGTTAGGTGTGGCACATCAGGGGACAAACATACCGAAGAACATAAGAAATAGGAGCAGGAGTAGGCCATACAGCCCCTCGGGCCTGCTCCGCCATTCAATACGATCATGGCTGATCCGATCATGGACTCGGGTCCACTTCTGCACCCGCTCCCCATAACCCCTTATCCCATTATCGGTTGAGAAATTGTCTATCTCTGTCTTAAATATATTCAATGACCCAGCCTCCACAGCTCTCTGAGGCAGCGAATTCCACAGATTTACAACCCTCCGAGAGAAGAAATTCCTCCTCATCTCAGTTTTAAATGGGGGGGGGGGGCCCCTTATTCTAAGATTATGCCCCCAAACAATGGACATAACATCTGCATTTGTGCCTCGTGTGCATTGGCTGAGAGAAGAAATTGGTTCTAATGAACGCGTACAATGGTCGGTGCAGTAATGGTTCAGTGTTCCTGGCTCCAGTAAGATCACTGCTGACAGTCGGTACCTGAACATCACTCTTCAATTCTTCAATTCTAAATGCTTTTCTTCCCCTTTCTCACACAGTTGGGCCCCCAGCACTGCTCCCCCTTTACTTCCAGTGGTACATCTTTTACTTTGCTGTGCAACGGAAGCAGTGGGTGGTGAGTATTCGCTCAACATTTGACGTGTGATCTGATAATGGCTCTCCCAATAAGCCTAGCGGCTAAATGCCTTGGGGCCGCAATTCAGGGCCCGGATAAGGCCCGTTACCGCGGTTTTGTGTCAGCCACGCGGCGGAATCGATTGGCCGCCGTGTGTTGCGGTCCGTGGTACCGCCACGATCCTATTTCACCGCGGGGAATTTTTTGGGGCGGTCCCCGCTTCCGCCCCGCTGCTCCCGACCGCCGCCAGCGCGTCGTCAAAGTGCGCACCGCCGCTCTCCCTCACCTCCATCCCACTCCGCGCGGAATTTAACCTCAGAAAACCTTGCTCCGCCACACGGTGCCCCCGACGGCTTTTTCTGACGGTGCACCATGTGTTTTGTGTGCGAGCCACGGCGGGGTGGCGGCCCTTCAAGGGGAGGGCGCACTGCCGCGGTCGCCATTTTTTTTTTTTGCCGGCCGACTTCCCGATCGGCCAGACAGTTATTGCCCCCGGGAAAACCCTACCAGTGGGCTGAACCTAAAAAAAAAAAAATCGCCGATTCTCTCCCCTTTTAAATGAGGGGAGAGGCGTGGCGACGCACGCGCGCACTGACGGCAGCACCACTCCGTCGCTGATGACTGCAGCGGAGACTCCATCCCTCCCCCACTTCCTTCCCTCACCACTTCCCCTCCCGTGCTCCCGCCCCCATTATGACCGACTCCTGGTCTGCTTGGGGAAAAAGAGACAAAGACCTGAATCATCATGGGCAGTCCCTCGGAATCGAGGAAGACTTGCTTCCGCTCTTAGAATGAGTCCTTCGGTGGCTGAACAGTCCAATATGAGAGCCACAGTCCCTGTCACAGGTGGGACAGACAGTCGTTGAGGGAAGAGACCCGAATATCGATCCAGGGTCAACCTCTTCCAAGGCGGTGGTAAAAACACTTGAAAAAATTTGTTCTTGCGGCAACTTTCTGCCGGGTCTAAATTTCGGCCCCGTTGCCAGATGTGTACTGAGCCAAGCGGACCAGAAGATGCCAGGTTCCATCCCGGCCCTGTGCTAACCTAGGTGATCTCACTTGAAGAGCGCTTTGAGAGCGACAGTTCCCTCAGCATTACTGGGTTAAAGAGGGGAACATCAGCCAGGGTTCCTGCTCCTGATTTGTTATCCAGTGACTACTGCTGAAGTCACTAAGAAATGCCTGGGGTATAGGGGTACAACTGGTATATTTAATAATGTACGAGTGTAACTGTTATATTGGGTAATGCTGGTATATTCTGCAATGATTGGGGCTAAAACTGCTCAAGTCAGTAATCACTCAGGCCGGTATAACTGGATGTTCAGTAATGCCAGGGGATTATTTACTGCTAAATTCATTAGTGCCCAGTGAGGTATAACTGCTATATTCAGTAATGCCGGAGATGATGGGGAAGGTATAACACAGGTTCACTTGCATGCTCGGTTTAGATGTGCCAAATTTGAGGTGTCTATTGGCTCAGGGAAAGCTTTCCTCGAGCGTTTGGGCTGTACCACACTTGGCTGGGAGTGAATAATCCAGTGAGTGGGTAGCTCATTGAGGGCTGCAGCTCACTATCAAAGGGGAGGTTGTGGCAGTAAACTGGACTCATTGATAGCAATGGCACGTGCGGGTAATGCCACTCTCTTTGCCGTGGAGTTGGAGGTCCTTCTGCAGGAGGTACAGCAAAGTTGGTGCCCCTATTTGGGGATGCAGGCCAACTGCCCCAGTTGCATGGAGGGTGGTCACTGAGTCAGTGCAAATCACTCCAGTCCCCCATAGTTTGCTCTTATCAAGAACAAGGGACAAATAACTTTGCTACTCAATTTTGCTCACATTTAGAACATAAGAAATAGGAGCAGGAGTAGGCCATATGGCCCCTCGAGCCTGCTCTGTCATTCAATAAGATCATGGCTGATCCGATCATGGACCCAGGTCCACTTACCTGCCCGCTCCCCATAACCCATTATTCCCTTATCAGTTAAGAAACTGTCTATCGCTGTCTTAAATTTATTCAATGTTCCAGCTTTCACAGCTCTCTGAGGCAGAGAATTCCACAGATTTACAACCCTCAGAGAAGAAATTCTTCCTCATCTCAGTTTTAAATGGGCGGCCCCTTATTCTAAGATTATGCCCCCTAGTTCTAGTCTCCCCTAGCAGTGGAAACATCCTCTCTGCATCCACCTTGTCAAGCCCCCTCATAATCTTATACCTTTCGATAAAATCACCTCTCATTCTTCTGAACTCCAATGAGTAGAGGCCCAACCTCCTCAACCTTTCCTCATGTCAACCCCCTCATCCCCGGAATCAACCTGGTGAACCTTCTCTGAACTGCCTCCAAAGCAATTATATCCTTCCTTAAATATGGAAACCAAAACTGCACGCAGTATTCCAGGTGTGGCCTCACCAATACCTTATATAGCTGTAGCAAGACTTCCCTGCTTTTATACTCCATCCCCTTTGCAATAAAGGCCAAGATACCATTGGCCATCCTGATTTTTATGTGGTACAACTTGGCACTAAGGGCACGTCCTCTAACAGGTCCAGATACACGTGGAGGGGTCTGTAAAGAAGCGTACATCTATAAAGACGCGAAACATCTGGCAGGAAAACCGCCTCCTGTGTCGTTGCACCTGCATTGATTATCCCTCCTCATTATCCCATCTTCTTCATCTAAACCGTATAGCCCAGTCTGGTTCCCAAGTGCATCCCCCGTCCCCACTCCCCTGTTTGATGCTACTTAAATGGCAGCAGCAGTGAAGAATGCTGAAGAAAACTTTGGCAGGAAAAGAAAAGTGCAAAAATGGTAAACGGCCCAGGACAACCGAATTCAATACCTGGAGCAAATTCAATTACAAATGCAAAAGAAACCTTTTACCAGAAGCGCGAATTGTGACCGCCCTTTGAGAAGCCAACTTGAGCAGGCCAGTTCGGGTGTCGCCACTCACCAGAGACAGGGGCCCCAAGTTTCGTGCCGCGGCGAAAACGGTGCACCTCCGAGCTGGGCGCCTGTTTTTCGCGTCGAAAACTGCGCCTAAAAAAAAAATCCGATATTCGATGTCTGCTTGGCGCGGCGCGCTCTTCGCAGCAGGGGGCGGAGCCTAACACTCGCGCCGATTTTCTAAGCAGCAGGGGGCGGTTACAATTTAAATTAGCCTTCGTGGTGCCGGCAACCCTGCGCGTGCGCGTTGGAGCCTGCGCGCACGCGCAGTCTCACACAAACATTGGCATTCGGCCATTTTTTAAAGATACTGCAGAAAAAGTGAAGATTTGTTTCTTGGACCCCTGCAAAGGCTTGTAATTTAATTTTTTTTGATATTTCTGTGTGTGAGGGACAGCTTTTAGCAGCACTGCTGAATAAATCACCTGCTGAAATCAAGTGAGTTCAGCTTTTCACTGCTAAACCTGCAGAACCGGTGCTGCATTGGTGCATGTAAATTAAGGACTGTGTGTTTGGAGAACTAAGAGTGCCAAATCAACTTTGCAATAATACGTGGTGTTGACAATGCAGCACCCATTCTGCAAATTTAAATATAAAACTGTCGATGTGGCTGCCTCTCCCTGTCCAAATGGCCTCAGTCCCCCTCACAGCTCGAAGGCTGCTGCTGTATCTTCGGCTGCTGGCCAGCCACTGACGCCGCTGATATCTCATGGCCGAATGGCCTCACATCGGTCCGCTGATTCTTCGGCTGCCGGCCAGCCACTGACGCCGCTGATATCTCATGGCCGAATGGCCTCGGGTCCGTCCGGTGCTGCTTCTTCGCGGCCAGCCAGGAAGAGAATGAAGGCCTGCCTCAAGCACTGCAGCTCAGCTCGAAGCTTGCTGCCGTCGCCGTCGAGACACTGACGCCACACCGCTGCCTGTCTCCAACATGAAAGGCCTGCCTGAAGCACTTTCACACAGGTAGGAACATGGTTTATTTAATCTTTTCTTTGCTTATAAATTTTTATTCAGGTTGGATTTATTTTTATAATATTTGTATAAGTATAACTAAGGATTGATTGTAGAATTTAATGACTTCCCTTCCTTCCCCCCCCCCTCCCCCCCCCCCCCCCCCACCATTCCCTAGGCCTAATTTGTAACCTATGCCTGATTTTCTAAAGTGTAGACAAGGTTTTTTCGAGCGTACAAAAATCTTCACTTACTCCATTCTAAGTTAGTTTGGAGTAAGTTTTCACTCACGAAACTTTGAAATCAGGCGTAAGTGGATGGACACGCCCCCTTTTGAAAAAAAAAATTCTGTTCCAAAGTGTAACTGTTCTAACTGACTAGAACTGGAGCAAACTAAATGTGGAGAATTCCGATTTCTAAGATACTCTGTTCTACACCAGTTGCTCCTTTTTTTAAAAAAAAAAATCAGGAGCATATCATGTGGAAACTTGGGGCCAGGGTGTGCACTGTGGGTGAAGCCAATTCCAAAGTCACACGATTTGGCGTGGGATGGCACTTTACTCATTATAGGATTAAATGTGATTCACACACGCCTACAGCGAGGCCTCATTATACCCCCTGGGATTGTGTCACTAATTGCTGCATGCAGTGAATCGTGCTTCTGTGCGTCCATTGCCCAAACCCTTCGCCGTAGAGTTGGAAAAATCGTCCTTGTTCATTAGTAATGGAGAGGAAGGGTCTGTGTATTTTTTCTCTGCTTTCAGATTCTCCCTGTGCGCGTACACTTGTCACAATGATGATTCATGGCTGCATTGTCCGTGGTATCTCTACCAACTGTCCTACTCGGGGGGGGTTCCCTGATTTGTCCACATTCAGACTGCACTGAGTTCATAGTTGTTCATTTTATACACACAATGCCTATCATGGACAGTAGGGTTGGCTCCTGACACGTGACTGCTCCAACGCTCCAACGCTCCACACCCAGTCACCGGCATCGTGAATAACCTCAACCACAGAAAGAGTCATCAGATGTCATCCATCTTAATGATCGGATCAGCCATGATCGTATTGAATGACGGAGCAGGCTCGATGGGCCCTATGGCCTACTCCTGCTCCTATTTCTTATGTTCTTAACTCTCACTATTGTCAGTGAACCTATATAAAATATCGGTATGAATACAATATATAAGAATAATCTTATTGAGCCATACATCACAATGTTGTGCCCACTCTATCTCATGTGATACTCTTTATTCAGAGTGTTCCCACCAGCAGTGACAGACCTGTAACCAGTGGTCCGTCACACTGGTACTTCCCCCTGGCGTTGTGCAACTCACAACGCTCTCTCCAGATACTCATCATCATAGGCAGTCCCTCGAACGAGGATGACTTGCTTCCACATGGGTTCGCAGATGTTTCAATAGAGGACCCGATGTTCCAGTCCTGAACTCCGGTTGAATTGGGTGGAAGATGCCTGTGCGTGGATTTTTTTAACGTGTGGTGACCGTTGCACACCAGCCACCACACGGACTTGACAGAGCGAGGTCTTGGTCCAGTGGCAAGGGTTACCCAGGACGACTGGAGACCTGCTCTGCTACTTCCAGACATTACCCACATTTGGAAGAACAGAATCTGTGACTGTACTGCTGGGTCTTCTCACAGTTCAACCTTCGAGTTGTGACTTCCTCCTCACCTGTGGAAAGAGTAGACTGTTGGTATTCAGTGCGAGCCAGCTGGGGTTCATGTGGTCCTGTAACTTCTGGTTTGAGTACAGGATTGGTGAGGATAGAATTCCACTCCCATTCCTCTCCCCCAACGCTGCAACAGCCATGGTCTTGGCCCGTGGGTGAAGAACGGGGAACTCTGGTGAGGGGGCAGAGGGCAGCCGCTGCCTGGAGACCTGAGCCCTAGAACTAGGGGGCATAATCTCAGAATAAGGGGCCACCCATTTAAAACTGAGATGAGGAGTAATTTATTTTCTCAGAGGGTTGTGGATCTGTGGAATTCGCTGCCTCAGAGAGCTGTGGAAGCTGGGACATTGAATATATTTAAGACCGAGAAAGACAGTTTCTTAACTGATAAGAGAATAAGGGGTTATGGGGAGCGGGCGGGGAAGTGGAGCTGAGTCCATGATCAGATCAGCCAAGATCATATTGAATGGCGGAGCAGGCTCGAGGGGCTGTATGGCCTACTCCTGCTCCTATTTCTTATGTTCATATGACCAGTAAATACCTTCAGGAGAGGAGTAGTGAAACTGGAAAGAAAAAATAATGGCTCCTTTGCAAAAAGTGATTTGTTTCTTGCTCTTCACAGGACTTGGCGTGGATGGTGTCTTTCTACATCCGCATCAGCCTGACTTACATACCACTGCTTGGAATCCAAGGATTACTGACTATGTTCTTCCTCGTGAGGTGGGCCTGCCACGTCATATTACTAACCACATGATTTGATTGCTTGCTACAACACTTGCAATCATTGCTGTTGTGAACCTGGAGGACGTTAACCATGCATTAACAAATGCCTGTCATAGCTGTGGCTGTGTGGGCCAGACCGCGGGTGTGGGGGTCTGTTTTTGCTCTCCTTGAATTCATATGTTTGAAGACTCAAGGAATGTTGAGGCCTTTCTCCAATAGCCCTGTTTCTTAAATGATAAGGGGATAAGGGGTTATAGGGAGCGGGTGGGGAAGTGGGGCCGAGTTCATGATCGGATCAACCACGATCTTATTAAATGGCGGAGCAGGCTTGAGAGGCCTACTCCTGCTCCTATTTCTTATGTTCTTATTTTTACACTGTTTGCCCTACATGCCTCTCTCCTGCTCTCTTTTCTCTCTCCGTATTTTAATTTCCCATTCACTACCTCTATTTATTTCTGTCTTGCTTATTTTTCTCCCCCTCTATCTGCCCACATACACTGTGTCGAATATAAACGAACAATTTATTCTTACAATTAGACTGTCTACATGACAGTGTTTATCGTGATCACTTCAGCTGATGTAATGTTCGAACAACTGCTGTGCTCTGCCACTGAGAATCCAACCTTTATTCTTTATGCTAAATACAGTCGTTTCGAAGTAGCCTTTATTCAACACTTCCTCCGCCCACTGAGGCTCTCGCATCGCTTTGTGCCTTTGTCTATTCAATGCTGTTCCAGGCACACTACATCTATTTATTTCTGTCTCGCTGACTGTTTCTCTGCCCTTTCTCGTTCACTCTCCTCCTGTTTAATAAGGAGCCGGAGTCACTAGCTCCCAGCGGGCAGGTCGGGCACTGCCAGTGGCAATCTCCGGACAAGCTAGCCAGGACTGCCCGCCGGCCATCGCACCCTATCGATCTCTATCCTGAATATACTCAATGACTCAGCATCCACAGCTCTCTGGGATAGAGAATTCCAAAGATTCACCACCCTTTGAGTAAATAAATTTCTCCTCATCTCAGCCCTAAATGGCCGACCCCTTATTCTGAGACTGTGACCCCTGGTTCTAGACTCCCCAGCCCGGGGGAAACATCCTCCCTGCATCTACCCTGTCAAGCCCTGTAAGAATTTTGTATGTTTCAATGACATCACCTCTCATTCTTCTAAACTCCAGAGAATATAGGCCTAGTCTGCTCAATCTCTCCTCATAGGACAATCCCCCCATCCCAGGAATCAGTCTGGTGAACCTTCGTTGCACTCCCTCTATGGCAAGTATATCCTTCCTTAGGTAAGGAGACCAAAACTGTGCACAATACTCCAGGTGTGGTCTCACCAGGGCTCGATATAATTGCAGTAAGACATCTTTACTCTTTTACTCAAATCCTCTTGTAATAAAGGCCAACATACCATTTGCTTTCTTAATTGCTTGCTGTACCTGCATGTTAACTTTTAGTGATTCATGTACAAGGACACCCAGGTCCCTCTGAACACCAACATTTCCCAATCTCTCATCATTTTAAAAAATACTCTGCTTTTCTATTTTTCCTACCAAAGTAGATAACATCACATTTCTCCACATTATATTCCATCTGCCATGTTCTTGCCCACTCACTGTCTGTATCCTTTTAAAGCCTCTTTGCATTCTCCTCACAACTTCCATCCCCACCTAGTTTTGCATTGTCAACAAAGTTGAATGCATTACACACGGTCCCCCCCATCCAAGTCATTTATATAGATTGTAAATAGTTGGAGCCCAAGCACTAATCCTTGCGGTACCCCACTAGTTACAGACTGCCAGCCTGAAAATGACCCATTTATTCCTATTCTCTGTTTTCTGTCCGTTAACCAATCCTCAATCCATGCTAATATATTATCCCAATCCTATGAGCCCTAATTTTGTGTAATAACTTTTCTGAAAATCCAAATACACCACATCCACTGGTTCCCCCTTATCTACCCTGCTAGTTACAACCTCAAAAAATTCTAATAGATTTGTCAAACATGGCTTCCCTTTCATAAATCCATGTTGACTCTGCCCAGTCATATTAGGATTTTCTATGTGCCCTGTCACATCCCAAATGATAGATTCTATGAAGGACAGAACAAATGGGAATATCTGTGATAGGGTGAAAGACAAGAAAGCCAAAAAAATGACAAAATGGATGATGGTGCAAAAGGGGGCCATAATGGGACAAGAAAAGACTCAAAAGCTGGGTCTGCAGGAGGTGTAAAATTCTGACGGGGTTGGATAGACTGGATGTGGGGAGAATGTTTCCCCTGGGCTGGGAAGTCTAGAACAAGGGGTCACAGTGTCAGGATACGGGGTAGGACATTTAGGACCGAGATGTGAAATTTCTTCAGAGGGTGGTGAACCTGTGGAATTCTCTACCACAGAAGGCTGTGAAGGCCAAGTCACTGAATACATTTAAGAGGGAGGGAGATAGATTTCTAGAAACAAAAGGCATCAAGGGGGAAAAGCGGGAATATGGTGTTGAGATAGAGGATCAGCTATGATCATATTGAATGGCGGTGCAGACTCGAAAGGCCAAATGGCCTACTACTGCTCCTATTTTCTATGTTTCTATGTAAATGGCAATGGCAGAATCATCATCAGCACCCGATGTCTGTAAGAATGGGAGCAGAGGTTATGATCTGAAATTGTTGAACCCGATGTTGCGTGCCTAATTGAAAGATGAGGTGTTGTTCCTCAAGCTTTCATTGAGCAAATGCCTCTGAATGATTTCGAGCTGAGTAAGAGCATCACTGGGAGGATCCCATAGCAGTGGGGCAATGTGTTTTTGGTTTATTTCTGCTAAATTAAAGTTTTAAAATACTTTGTTGGAACACATTTCACACGTCAGACGATTAATTCCACGGTTCCTGTCTGCAGGTTTATAGAAAGCAATTGGTTTGTGTGGGTGACCCAGATGAACCACATTCCCATGATGATTGACCATGATCAGAAGGAGGACTGGCTGACCATGCAGGTGAGAGGCGAAATGTCCCTGGTCACTGGCCGAAGTGGGGTGCACCTGTCCTTTGGGAAACCTTTTCATGTACATTGCATTGCATGCTGTGTAAACGTCCATAGTGCCAGACACCCCAAAGTGTAAAACAGATCATGAGCTAAATCAAAAATCTCATTTGGGTTTTAAAAACATGAAGGGCCAGACTTTTGGCATCACTGTGGGCGATTTTCTCGGAGGTACAGCTGGTTTTGCGCCTGGCGCAAGTTTCCGCGTAAGTTTTTCAACGTTATCGCCCACATCTGAAGTTGCCCGCCGAGACCAAACCGCCCACGTGCAACGCTGAGTACGACCGCCAACAATGAGTGTGCAATGCCCATTTTCTCTCCGGGCGATTAGTTTTAATTACTTTTGTTGTGTATGAACATTATAACTGTGTAAGACCTGCCACCAGAGGGCGCAATTGTTGGAGGCCCAAGGGTCACCTGTACATCTCGTGCAAAGGAGTATAAAAGGTTGTCTGCCATGCTGCTTTGGCACTCTGGAGTTGTATTAAAGAGACTAAGGTCACATCAGTTTTAGCTCACAGTACTCAGTCTTGTGGAGTTATTCTAAACGTACTAACTTTAATCATAAAAATGGAAATTCTCGCCGAATATTAGCGGTTCTTCTCCGGGGGCAATCGGGCGTTGAGAGGCTTTAGGGAAAGTCTAGCCCAAAGACTGTGGGAGAAAGGAAAGGATGAGAAAGCTGAAGGGTTCCACAGGGTCTTAGGACTGAATGAGCTAGTGTCGGAGATCACACACGAGGGCTGGTGTTTCCTGGTTGAGTGACCGAGCATCTCTTCGCAGGCACTGGTTATGGAGGCCTGGAGGGCAGACCAAGCGCTGTGGGTATTCTGTGTCTCGGGGTCATCAAGGCACACCAGGTTAGCTGTGAGGGGCTGACTGTATAGGGCTCTCTTAGCTGGGTCCTTAAGTGCCCCGGCATTGACGTTTTTGCGGCACTGCTTCTGCTTTGGGGCTATGTTGATGATCAATGACCACACTTGATCAGCTCCGCTGGGCAGGCCACATTGTCCGCATGCCAGACACGAGACTCCCAAAACAAGCGCTCTACTTGGAACTCCTTCACGGCAAACGATCCAAAGGTGGGCAGAGAAAATGTTACAAAGACACCCTCAAAGTCTCCCTGATAAAGTGCAACATCCCCACCGACACCTGGGTGTCCCTGGCCAAAGACTGCCCTAAGTGGAGGAAGTGCATCCGGGAAGGCGCTGAGCACCTCGAGTCTCATTGCAGAGAGCGTGCAGAAATCAAGCGCAGGCAGCGGAAGGAGCGTGCGGCAAACCAGTCCCACCCACCCTTTCCCTCAACGACTATCTGTCCCACCTGTGACAGAGTCTGTGGTTCTCATTTTGGACTGTTCAGCCACCTAAGAACTTATGTTAAGAGTGGAAGCAAGTCTTCATCGACTCTGAGGGACTGCCTATGATGATGATACGAGGGCTGTGTGTCTGAGCTTCGGTCTTCATAGGCCACATCGATGTGTACTGTGAAGGCTCCGGGCAGTTAAATCCACAATCCCGTTGACTTTCATACATCTGAAGTTGCAGATCTTGGTGTTCTGATGTCGGATTTATCCACCAGTCAGACAACAGCCCTAAGATCGGCCTTGTCCAAACCTCCAGGGCACAACAGTCAAACGGGTAAAAGAAAGACAACCAATTGGGCTGATTAGCCTGGGCTTTGAGGGCTGGGCTGTTGCAGCGGAAAGGCAGGATGTGAGCCGAATGTTGGACAGGGGTAGACCCAATCCTGCAGGGAGGACGCGGAGTGTGCAGGTGGGATATTTGGGGCTTCGACGGAACAAGAGAAGAAAATTGGGTGAAGGTCATGTACTGTTTCTACAGAAGATGCGTAACATTTGTTGTACTTTGGTCTTTTGAACGTATGAGTAACTGCTCTCAAGTACTGTACCAGTCCCTCTGCTAAAACAGGATACAACTAACTTAAAATAAATACATACACACAGGTTAATATTTGTAACCAAGTAGAACTATTAGCCACTGATGGGGAGACTAGAACGAGGGGGCATAATCTTAGAATAAGGGGCCGCCCATTTAAAATTGAGATGAGGAGGAATTTCTTTTCTCAGAGGGTTCTAAATCTGTGGAATTCGCTGCCTCAACAAACCCCTTATCCCCTTATCATTTAAGAAACTGTCTATTTCTGTCTTAAATTTATTCAATGTCCCAGCTTCCACAGCTCTCTGAGGCAGCGAATTCCACAGATTTACAACCCTCTGAGAGAAGAAATTTCTCCTCATCTCTGTTTTAAATGGGCGGCCCCTTATTCTAAGATTATGCCCTCTAGTTCTAGTCTCCCCTATTAGTAGAAACATCCTCTCTGCATCCACTTTGTCAAGCCCCCTCATAATCTTATAAGTTTCGATAAAATCACCTCTCATTCTTCTGAATTCCAATGAGTAGAGGCCCAACCTACTCAACCTTTCCTCATAAGTCAACCCCCTCATCCCCGGAATCAACCTAGTGAACCTTCTCTGAACTGCCTCCAAAGCAAGTATATCCTTTCGTAAATATGGAAACCAAAACTGCACGCAGTATTCCAGGTGTGGCCTCACCAATACCCTGTATAACTGTAGCAGGACTTCCCTGCTTTTATACTCCATCCTCGTTGCAATAAAGGCCAAGATTTCATTGGCCTTCCTGATTTAATTGAATGATGAGGCGGTGGAAACAGAGAGAGCACGTGTAATGGTTACAGAACTAGACTCACAACCAGACGACGTGACTTCAAATCCCAACGTGGTAATTTGTGAAGCGGAGTTTAATTTGCTTATTTGTGGGCTGTCGCCAGACACATGTCCATAAAAGCTGCTGGCTTTTCATAGAACCTGCCAGCTCGACCCAGCCTGGCCCCCACGTGACTCCAGTCCCACACGGTGTGTGTGGTTCATTCTGCCCTATGAAGATGCCCAGCAAGCCTCTAAAAAAAGAAAAAGCTTAACCCGATTGTGGGAGCATCAGTGCCACAGCAACAGAAAGCCCACCGTCCCCACCCACAGTCCCCACCCACCGTCCCCACCGCCATTACCTCAGGGCAACTGGTGATTGGCCCACATTAGAGGATCAAAATAAAACCGAACGTGGCTGATTTGAACAGTTAGCGCCTTATCAATGATACAGTGTCATCCTCAACACTGGGTGATTGTGTGCATTGTGATCTCGCTACCATTCCTGTTGTTTGCATGAAGCGTCGGTGAGAGGATTGCATGAGCGATGGTGTGATGTGGGTTGCTGTGCCTGTAATTATGATCATTGGAAGTAAAATGGGTCTTACTGCCCAATATATCGAAGGTGTGGTCCATTATATTTTTGTTGTGAGCTGTGATGGAGGACTAATCCCCCACTGACTGAACTAACCAAGCAGCTGAAGTGAGGACTGGTGGCCTATCTCGCTCAGTGAATGGGCAGTGGAGCTGTGGGTTAGCACAGAGCTGGTCAGCAGTGCCCACTGAGCTCTCTGATACTGCATCCTGCCGGGCAATGGAGCTGGGTAAATGTTAATTCAACAACTCCTTCAACCTCCTTCACTCTGATTGTTTAAATTGAAGTACAGGGAACTTCCCTTATCCAATATCCATGGGACCTGGCCTGTGCCGGATGAGGGATTTTTCCAGATGAGGGGAGGTCATCGGCCCGAGGAGGAGGAGGAGGAGGAGGGGGGTGAGGTCGCCCGAGATCGGGGGGAGGGGGAGGAGATCAGCGGCCCCAACGGGCCCCGAAGTGTCGGCGGATCGAGCGGGCCCTGAGGGGGCTTCTGTGACAGCTGATCGCTTTCTTTCTAGTAAGTGTGTTGATTTTCTATTTCGGTGAATGATTAAATTAATTCATAAAGGAAAGGTATCACTGTTGTGCCTAAAAAGGGAATGGGAAACCTGGGGGGTGGTGTGGGTCAGAGTTCAGTGCATGCGCCACCCGGTGGCTGGGAATGGTGCCGGACGAGGGATGATGCCAGACGAGGGAGTCCTGGATAAAAGAGGTTCAACCTGTATTAAAAACAAACCAAAGATTTCAAAAATTCTGAATGTTAAAGGTGCAGTTGTTTGGGACTTAATTCAAAGGGATCCAAATAGTGGATCTCTCCTGTTTTGAAATATATTTTGTTCATTCCCGGCCCTGCCCCGCCGCCTCATGGGCAGGGTATTACCATTGGGGAATGAACACCTTTTATTTCAGGCACCCAATGTGAGCATCAAGCACTCCCAGGTCAGGCACGGCACGGTTAGATGCAGAGTAAAGCCCCTCGACTTTGCCCCAAAAACTGGCTCAGTCCAACCTTAGAAGAGTGCCCCTTACTGCACCAGTGTGACATTTTCCATTTTCAACATCCTGAGGCCTCTCTGCGAGATTGTTAATTCGCGACAGCTTTGTGCTGTGGTCATACGCACTAGAAACTGGATTGAGACTGTCCCAAATTTATTTCACACTGGATTCTTGCACCTGGCAGACAGGAGACTTTCATTCCATTAGCCTGGGCTAGTTTCAAATGCTATCCCCAGAGGTAACTGGCCTGACCCTGAGAAATAGCTCTTTTGTCGTTTTTTTCACCCCCACCACCACCATCATCATAAGCAGTCCCTCGGAATCGAGGAAGACTTGCTTCCACTCTTAAAATGAGTCCTTAGGTGGCTGAACAGTCCAATACGGGAACCACAGTCCCTGTCACAGGTGGGACAGACAGTCGTTGAGGGAAAGGGAGGGTGGGACTGGTTTGCTGCACACTCTCCACTGCCTGCGCTTGGTTTCTGCATGCTCTCGGCGACGAGACTCAAGGTGCTCAGCGCCCTCCCGGATGCACTTCCTCCACTTAGGGCGGTCTTTGGCCAGGGACTCCCAGGTGTCAGTGGGGATGTTGCATTTTATCAGGGAGGCTTTGAGGGTGTCCTTGTAACATTTCCTCTGCCCAACTTTGACTCGTTTGCCGTGTAGGAGTTCCGAGTAGAGCGCTTGCTTTGGGAGTCTCGTGTCTGGCATGCGGACAATGTGGCCTGCCCAGCAGAGCTGATCAAGTGTGGTCAGTGCTTCGATGTTGGCCTGGTTGAGGACGCTAACGTTGGTGCGTCTGTCCTCCCAGGGAATTTGTACGATCTTGCGGAGACATCGTTGGTGGCATCTCTCCAGCGATTTGAGGTGTCTACTGTACATGGTCCATGTCTCTGAGCCGTACGGCAGAGTGGGTCCCTGTAGACCATGAGCTTGGTGGCAGATTTGAGGGTTGGTCTTTGAACACTCTTTTCCTCAGTTGGCCAAAGGCTGCGCTGACGCACTGGAGGCGGTGTTGGATCGCGTCGTCAATGTCTGCTCTTGTTGATAAGAGGCTCCCGAGTAGGGGCACCAGTGTAATGGCTGCAGTGACTCTCCATCATATGAGCAGCAGACGAGAGTTTGGTATATTTAGGGTCTGTGTCCCAGAGATTATGGTATTTGTAACCATAAAGTCATTGAAGGTTGGCATGCAGGTACAGCAGGCGGTTAAGAAAGCAAATGGCATGTTGGCCTTCATAGCGAGGGGATTTGAGTACAGGGGCAGGGAGGTGTTACTACAGTTGTACAGGGCCTTGGTGAGGCCACACCTGGAGTATTGTGTACAGTTTTGGTCTCCTAACTTGAGGAAGGACATTCTTGCTATTGAGGGAGTGCAGCGAAGGTTCACCAGACTGATTCCCGGGATGGCGGGACTGACTTATCAAGAAAGACTGGATCAACTGGGCTTGTATTCACTGGAGTTCAGAAGAATGAGAGGGGACCTCATAGAAACATTTAAAATTCTGACGGGTTTAGACAGGTTAGATGCAGGAAGAATGTTCCCAATGTTGGGGAAGTCCAGAACCAGGGGTCACAATCTAAAGATAAAGGATAAGCCATTTAGGACCGAGATGAGGAGAAACTTCTTCACCCAGAGAGTGGTGAACCTGTGGAATTCTCTACCACAGAAAGTTGTTGAGGCCAATTCACTAAATATATTCAAAAAGGAGTTGGATGTAGTCCATACTACTAGGGGGATCAAGGGGTATGGCGAGAAAGCAGGAATGGGGTACTGAAGTTGCATGTTCAGCCATGAACTCATTGAATGGCCTACTCCTGCACCTATTTTCTATGTTTCTATAATGGGCCAATAACCCTTGTGTTTTCTCTTGCAGTTGCATGCTACTTGTAACGTTCATCAGTCCTTCTTCAACGACTGGTTCACGGGTCATCTCAACTTCCAGATTGAGCATCAGTGAGTATCAGCCTCGAGCAGAACCCTTCAGCTGGGTGCTTTGTAGGGAGGGCACACGGCGGGGTCGTGTGCATCCTGTGTCCTACTGAGAGTGGGATCTGGTTGGTTCTGCGAGTTTATGGCTCAGATTGAGGGGTAAGCTTTATTTGCATGTGGCTATGAAGCTCCTGGTGAAGTACAGTTAATTCCGTGAATGTGGGTGGTAGATTCTGGAGATTATACATACAAGTGACCATGGGATCCAAGGGAGACTGGCAAATTGGATTTAAAATTGGCTCAGTGGCCGGAAGCAAAGGGTAATAGTTGATGGGTGTTTTTGTGACAGGAAGGCTATTTCTAGGGAGTTCCACAGGGCTCAGTACCGGGTCCCTTGCTTTTTGTGGTGTATATCAATGATTTAGACTTTAATGTAGGAGGCATGATTGAGAAGTTTGCAGATGATACAAAAATTGGCCGTGTGGTTGACAATGAAGAAGAAAGCTGTGGACTGCAGGAAGATATCAATGAACTGGTCAGGTGGACAGAACAGTGGCAAATGGAATTCAATCTGGAGAAGTGTGAGGTAATGTATTTGGGGAGGGCTAACAAGGCAAGGGAATACACAATAAATGATAGGACACTGAGAAGTGTAGAGGATCAGAGGGTACATTGGAGTGCAGGTCCACAGATCCCTGAAGGTAGCAGGACAGGTAGATAAGGTGGTTAAGAAGGCATATGGGATACTTGCCTTTATTAGCCAAGGCATAGAATACAAGAGCAAGGAGGTTATGCTTGAACTGTATGCAACACTAGTTAGGTCGCAGCTAGAGTACTGCATGCAGTTCTGGTCACCACATTACAGGAAAGATGTGATTACACTAGAGAGGGTACAGAGGAGATTTACGAGGATGTTGCCTGGACTGGAGAATTTTAGCTAATGAGGAAAGATTGGATAGGCTGGGGTTGTTTACTTTTGGAACGGAGGATGCTGAGGGGAGACCTTATTGAGGTGTATAAAATTATGAGGGGCCTAGATAGTGGATAGGAAGGACCTGTTTCCCTTGGCAGAGGGGTCAACAACCAGGGGGCAGTGATTTAAAGTAATTGTTAGAAAGATTAGCGGGGATATGAGGGGAAATTTCTTCACCCAGAGGGTGGTGGGGGTCTGGAACTCACTGCCTGAAAGGGTGGTAGAGGCAGAAACCCTCACCACATTTAAAACATATTTGGACGTGCATTTGAAGTGCCGTAACCTGCAGGGCTACGGACCAAGAGCTGGAAAGTGGGATTAGGCTGGATAGCTCTTTGTCGGCCGGCGGGGACATGATGGGTCAAATGGCCTCCTTCTTTACCGTAGAGTTCTATAATTCTATGAATAAACACAATTAGGATCTCCAGGTTAAAGCGACTTTCCCTGTCCGTAACCTGTATTATTCTCAGTGACGATGATGAAATTCCGAGACGGCCATGCTCCATTCCGATTGCTGGTGCCATCACATTGCTCATTTTCCTCTTGTTCCAGTGCTTTTTTTTTTTGAGGCACCCAAAAACACAAATTATACGAGTGCCCCCTGATTAAAGGGTTGGAGGGGGGGCACTAAACCCAACACAATAAACAAATTAACTTTTGGCAGTAAACTTAATTCAAATCAAAACTTGGTTGCTTGGGCTGATGATGCACTCCAGTCCCTCTGGTGCCCTCCTCTCGCGGAAGGCCGCGAGCGTACCAGTAGACACCGTGTGCTCCATCTCCAGGGACACCCTGGCTCGGATGTACCCGCGGAAGAGAGGCAGGCAGTTGGGCTGAACGACCCCCTCGACCGCCCGCTGCCTGGACCGGCTGATGGCTCCCATGGCCAGGCCCAGGAGCAGTCCCACCAGGAGGCCTTCCGACCTGCCCGCTCCCCTCCGCACAGGGTGCCCAAAGATCAGGAGCGTGGGACTGAAGTGCAACCAGAATTTGAGCAGCAGCCCCTTCAAATATTGGAAGAGGGGCTGCAACCTCGCACACTGAACGTACACGTGGAACACGGACTCCTCCAGACCGCAGTGTTCCGGTGTTGTTGCTGGGGACGGGTCTTCGCCCTGTCACTGCATGTGATTTGAGCTCATTAGTGCTTGGAGTCATTATGGGCTGAATCGTTGCAGCCCACAGGTTGTCTGTTACTCCAATCTGCCTCCTATTGGGGATGGCAAAATGGTGAGGAGCAGCACAGCTTTTGTGCTCAACAAAGGGGCAGGCTGTTGATTCAGGCAACCGTGGTCAGCTTCAAGTGCATTCTGATCAGCTAAAGCCGAGGTTAATACGAAGTCTTTGCCCTCTGTGCTCCCCAACACTGTCCTATCCCCAAACTCCGAAACTACCCACCATGGCAGAAGTGTGATTTTTTTTTTTCATTTCCTTCAATAAGCTTCGCATGAGTGAGATTGTGCTCTTGGTCCATGCTCACAAAAGTGAATTGATACTGCTTTCACACAAGACAGCTGCAGCCAGTGGACAAAGGACCCTTTCATCTCACCAGTCTGGGCTGGACTTGAACCAGATCCCAGGGGAGGAAAGCCAATATCTAATCCACTGTGTTGCCCATTGGCTAGACGTTATTGAGGAAGGGGCCCTTGCTTAGGATGTGCCCCCTATCTAACTCATTGGTTGCCCATTGGCTAGACATGATTGGGGAAGGGGCCCTTGCTACAGTGTGCCCTCCTGTATGGAGCGAAAGCTGATGTGTGCATCCTGTTGACTTGTAATAGCTGTTACTTTAAGAAATCAACTGTGAGCTCAGTGGGTGGAAGTGTTTGTACAGTGACGGCTTGGTGTAGAATGCCTTTAAAGGCACTGACTGCATGTACTTTGGTTCGATGTTAGGCAATTCTTAATGTGTCGTAGTATTAAACCTAAGTCTTTGTACAAACCAATCATAAAATGGCACTGAAGCTAGTGACCAACAGGAAAGCAAAATAAAATAAATGTCAGTGATGCGATTGGAGTGATCAGGGAGGGTAGGAAGGACAGGCGGTGACTTCAGTGGAAAGTACATCATCATCATCATCATAGGCAGTCCCTCGGAATCGAGGAAGACTTGCTTCCACTCTTAAAATGAGTCCTTAGGTGGCTGAACAGTCCAATACGAGAACCACAGTCCCTGTCACAGGTGGGACAGATAGTCGTTGAGGAAAAGGGAGGGTGGGACTGGTTTGCCGGACGTTCTTTCCGCTGCCTGCGCTTGATTTCTGCATGCTCTCGGTGACGAGACTCGAGGTGCTCAGCGCCCTCCTGGATGCACTTCCTCCACTTAGGGTGGTCTTTGGCCAGGGACTCCCAGGTGTTGGTGGGGAGGGAAGGAAAGACAGGCAGTGACTTCAGTGGAAGGTACAATCGAGCGGGGTGTATAATGGGCAGCCAATTTACTACTGCCCGTTTGGCACCCCCTCTAAGGTTGGATTTTAACAAAACAGTATTTAATTTCTGTTCCATATCTGATTGCACTCTGTGTTTTACAGCCTGTTTCCCACAATGCCACGACACAACTACCACAAGGTGGCATCACTGGTACGGTCACTGTGTGCCAAACATGGCCTGGAGTACCAGTCCAAGACTTTATTCACCGCCTTTGCAGACATAGTGCAGTAAGTAGAGATCAACAATTTAAAGCTGCACATACCCTTCCCTGCACACGCTGCTTCCTCGCTGCACTGAAGTCACGATTCATTGCACCGTCTCTAACTCATTGCTTCACAGGATCTCAAAACTGTCCCTCACTTACCTCAGGATTTCTTTCCTTCTACAATCATAAAATGTAAGCCCTTCTCTTGTGTTACTTAATCATAAAAACTCTTGTTTTACTGTCTTTGGAGACGGCGCAGTGACAGAAGCTCTGAAGCAACACGTGCCTCACTAACCCCGCTAGTCAGATTATTGAAACACTCCACAAACGGCACTGTGCTTCTAGTGACAAAACCAGAGGGCCCAGTCCAATCGTGCAGGACATCAGCGGGGCTGGGAAGGGTAGAAGCGAAGATAAGGTAAATCAGATAGTGATTAGATGATAAGATTGCGGTTTACATACCTGCAGTGTGTGGGAGGAAGTGAGGACCGAGGGAAGGGTCAGGATCGAGGGCTGAGAGCCGAGGGAGGTCAGTGTTGAGGGCCGAGGGAGGTCAGGACCGAGGGAGGTGAGGGCCAAGGGAGCTGAAGGAGATGAGTGCTGAGGGAGGTCAGGATCGAGGGGAGGCTCAAGATCGAGGACTGAGGGCCAAGGGAGGTGAGGGCCGAGGGAGGTCAGTGCTGGGGACCGAGAAAGACGAGGGCCGAGGGTGGTGAGGGCCGAGTGAGGTGAGGGCTGAAGGCGAGGGAGGTTGGGACCAGGGGCGAGGGAGGTTGGGACCAGGGGCAAGGGAGGTGAGGACAGAGGGAGGTTGGGGCCAGGGGCGAGGGAGGTTGGGGCCAGGGGTGGGGGAGGTTGGGGCCAGGGGCGAGGGAGGTGAGGACACAGGGAGGTTGGGACCAGGGGCGAGGGAGGTGAGGACACAGGGAGGTTGGGACCAGGGACGAAGGAGTTGAGGACAGAGAGAGGTTGGGACCAGGAGCGAGTGAGGTGAGGACGGAGGGAGGTTGGGACCAGGGGCGAGGGAGGTGAGGACGGAGGGAGGTTGGGACCAGGGGTGAGGGAGCTTGGGACCAGGGATGAGAGAGCTTGGGACCAGGGATGAGAGAGCTCAGGAGTTCTACAGTTCTGGGGGCCTGCAGTAAAGGAGATAGTGTAGGGACTGTGCCGTGAGCCTTGGTTCCGACACAGTGAAGAGGAAGAGTGAATAGAAACATAGGTGCAGGAGTAGACCATGCGGCCCTTCGCGCCTGCACCACCATTCAATAAGATCATGGCTGATCATTCACCTCAGTACCCCTTTCCTGCTTTCTCTCCATACCCCCTGATACCTTTAGCCGTAAGGGCCATATGTCACTCCCTTTTGAATATATCTAACGAACTGGCATCTACAACTCTCTGAGTGAAGAAGTTTCTCCTCATCTCAGTCCTAAATGGCTTACTCCTTATCCTTAGACTGTGATCCCTGGTTCTGGACTTCCCCAACATTGGGAACATTCTCCCTGCATCTAACCTGTCCAGTCCCGTCAGAATTTTGTGTTTCTATGAGATCCCCTCTCATCCTTCTAAACTCCAGTGAATACAGGCCTAGTCGATCCAGTCTCTCCTCTTATGTCAGTCCTGCCATCCCGGGAATCAGTCTGGTGAACCTTCGCTGCACTCCCTCAATAGCAAGAATGTCCTTGCTCAGAATGGGATAGTTGTGGTAGAAACGGGAAAGGTTGCGACAGAGAGGAATTATCTGTTGGACGAGAAGCTAGTGCAGAAAGGTGTGTATTCAGCCTGACGTCACTCAGGCAGCTGCTTCAGTAACTGTTTACAAAACCAAAATACTGCGGGAGCTGGAAATCTGAAATAAAAACAGAAAATGGTGGAAATTCTCTAGTTGGGCAGCATCTGTACTGACGGAAGGTTCAACAACTCAAAACATTCACTCTGTTTCTCTCGACACAGAGCATGCTGCCTGACCTGCTGAGCATTTCCACCATTTTGTGTTTTATTTCAGTAACTTTTTCCTGCTCTGAGATATTGGGAGGTTGGATGCAAATCCTTATCGCATGTAAAAGATAGGGATCGTTAAAGTAACGTGCTGAAGTATGCATGTGTTGCTGCAGTGTACCAGCAAAGTAACAGAAACTGGGGCCGTCCATATTTGTTGTGGGCAAGGCAGCATGTTTGTCTCGGTGAAGATTTGATCCTGTCCATGGCCTTGACAGTTCGTGAGAAAAAAAGTGTTGGTATCACTGAGGCAACTCGACTTCTCAGAAACTGCTTTAGCAATGGCGTTTGTCTGAAGTCAGCAAATCTCATCATCATCATTATAGGCAGGCCCTCGGAATCGAGGAAGACTTGCTTCCATTCTAAAAATGAGTCTTTAGGTGGTTGAGCAGTCCAATATGAGAACCACAGTCCCTGTCACAGGTGGGACAGATAGTCGTTGAGGGAAGGGGAGGGTGGGACAGGTTTGCCGCACGCTCCTTCTGCCTGCGTTTGATTTCTGCATGCTCTCGGCGACGAGACTCGAGGTGCTCAGCACCCTCCCGGATGCACTTCCTCCACTGAGGGCGGTCTTTGGCCAGGGACTCCCAGGTGTCGGTTGGGATGTTGTACTTTACCAGGGAGGCTTTGAGGGTGTCCTTGTAACGTTTCCTCTGCTCACTTTTGGCTCGTTTGCCGTGAAGGAGTTCCAAGTAGAGTGCTTGCTTTGGGAGTCTTGTGTCAGGCATGCAGACAATGTGGCCTGCCCAGCGGAGCTGATTGAGTGTGGTCAGTGCTTCAATGCTGGGGATGTTGGCCTGGTCGAGGACACTAACATTGGTGCATCTGTCCTCCCAGGAGATTTGCAGGATCTTGTGGAGACATTGTTGGTGGTATTTCTCAGTCAGACTCCCATCTCCTTGGACAAGGGAGGTGTTCCCACTCCAAATCACTATCCAGTGACTTTTGGTGAAAAATCCATGTGTGGAGTCCGCTGTTCACAGTCTGAGCTCTCGTATGAAAAAGGGTCACTTGGCCAAAGTACAGGAGGTGCCCAGGCTGAGTTGAACTATATCCCAGAAAGTGTCAGCACCTTCATGACAGGAGAGAGGCAGAAGGGGAGAAATTTGAAAAAAATTAAAAAATTCCAGGCCTCTTTCCCTCAGCTTCCTCTGCCATGTTACATAGAAACATAGAAAATAGGTGCAGGAGTAGGCCATTCGGCCCTTCTAGCCTGCACCACCATTCAATGAGTTCATGGCTGAACATGCAACTTCAGTACCCCATTCCTGCTTTCTCACCATACCCCTTGATTCCCCTAGTATAAGGACTTCATCCAACTCCTTTTTGAATATATTTAGTGAATTGGCCTCAACAACTTTCTGTGGTAGAGAATTCCACAGGTTCACCACTCTCTGGGTGAAGAAATTCCTCCTCATCTCGGTCCTAAATGGCTTCCCCCTTATCCTTAGACTGTGTCCCCTGGTTCTGGACTTCCCCAACATTGGGAACATTCTTCCTGCATCTAACCTGTCTAACCCCGTCAGAATTTTAAACGTTTCTATGAGGTCCCCTCTCATTCTTCTGAACTCCAGTGAATACAAGCCCAGTTGATCCAGTCTTTCTTGATAGGTCAGTCCCGCCATCCCAGGAATCAGTCTGGTGAACCTTCGCTGCACTCCCTCAATAGCAAGAATGTCCTTCCTCAAGTTAAGAGACCAAAACTGTACACAATACTCCAGGTGTGGCCTCACCAAGGCCCTGTACAATTGTAGCAACACCTCCCTGCCCCTGTACTCAAATCCCCTCGCTATGAAGGCCAACATGCCATTTGCTTTCTTAACCGCCTGCTGTACCTGCATGCCAACCTTCAATGACTGATGTACCATGACACCCAGGTCTCTTTGCACCTCCCCTTTTCCTAATCTGTCACCATTCAGATAATAGTCTGTCTCTCTGTTTTTACCACCAAAGTGGATAACCTCACATTTATCCACATTATACTTCATCTGCCATGCATTTGCCCACTCACCTAACCTATCCAAGTCGCTCTGCAGCCTCACAGCATCCTCCTCGCAGCTCACACTGCCACCCAACTTAGTGTCATCCGCAAATTTGGAGATATTACATTTAATCCCCTCGTCTAAATCATTAATGTACAGTGTAAACAGCTGGGGCCCCAGCACAGAACCTTGCGGTACCCCACTAGTCACTGCCTGCCATTCTGAAAAGTCCCCATTTACTCCTACTCTTTGCTTCCTGTCTGACAACCAGTTCTCAATCCATGTCAGCACACTACCCCCAATCCCATGTGCTTTAACTTTGCACATTAATCTCTTGTGTGGGACCTTGTCGAAAGCCTTCTGAAAGTCCAGATATACCACATCAACTGGTTCTCTCTTGTCCACTCTACTGGAAACATCCTCAAAAAATTCCAGAAGATTTGTCAAGCATGATTTCCCTTTCACAAATCCATGCTGACTTAGACCTATCATATTACCTCTTTCCAAATGCACTGCTATGACATCCTTAATAATTGATTCCATCATTTTACCCACTACCGATGTCAGGCTGACCGGTCTATAATTGCCTGTTTTCTCTTTCCCTCCTTTTTTAAAAAGTGGGGTTACATTGGCTACCCTCCACTCCATAGGAACTGATCCAGAGTCAATGGAATGTTGGAAAATGACTGTCAATGCATCCACTATTTCCAAGGCCACCTCCTTAAGTACTCTGGGATGCAGTCCATCAGTTCTGCATGTTCTCGGGACTATTCCTGACAGTGTGTGCAGGCTTGTAAGCTGATCTCAAACCAATGACAAGCTGCTGAAGCTTGGGGTTGGCTCACTTCCCAGTAAGAACATAAGAAATAGGAGCAGGAGTAAGTCATACGGCCCCTCGAGCCTGCTCCACCATTCAATAAGATCATGGCTGATCTGACCATGGACTCAGCTCCACTTCCCTGCCCGCTTCCCATAACCCTCGACTCCCCTATAGTTCAAAAATCTGTTACACCACCGAGTGCTGTGGCCTTTTCTGGTGATTAGATAGATTTTATAGCACGGAAACAGGCCATTCAGTGCAAATGTTTATACACCACATGAGCCTCCGCCCACTCTTTTTACTTCATCTAACTCTATCGATATATCCCTCGATTCCTTTCCCATTATTCTAGCTTCCCCTTAAATGCATCTCCACTACTCGCCTCTGTAAGGTGTTTGTTTTTCTCTCTACCCTGATTCTTAGACCTGGGAACTTATAGTGGGAAAGGACAATACATGGCACAAAATTTAGGCTTAACCCAGTGTCCGTTTTATTACACAACAAAAAACGACAAAAAACTACAGGAGTAGACTTCTGAGAGAAATTGACTGAAGACATACAATCACCATTCCTGGCTGTAGTTTTTGTAGGTTCGGAGTCGTTGATTCTGTGACCTGTTGGTTCTTCTTCTGTCCATTCTCTGCAGCTGTTCCCATTCCTGTCCTTCTGTCTCTCTGTTTGTCCCTCTTCCTTCGTTCTTCCTCCCCGCTTCTGTTCCTTCCTCGTTTCTGTACGAGCTTGTGTTTCTGTGTCCGTATATTTATATCAATATTATGAATAAGTTTCCCGTTGGACCGGGGTTGGATTAATGTGTCTGGATCGATGCGGTGATTTGTTTAACTGGCTGTGGTGATGAGTTTGAATGGCTACTAATTTGCACACGGAGTCGGCAATGCAAAAGATAACTTCTTATCCTTAATGCCCTGTTATCCAAAAATATGGATTTCATAGAAACATAGAAAATAGATGCAGGAGTAGGCCATTCGGCCCTTCGAGCCTGCACCACCATTCAATATGATCATGGCTGATCATGCAACTTCAGTACCCCATTCCTGCTTTCTCTCCATACCCCTTGATCCCTTTAGCTGTAAGGGCCATATCTAACTCCCTTTTGAATATATCTAACGAACTGGCCTCAACAACTTTCTGTGGTAGGGAATTCCACAGGTTCACAATTCTCTGAGTGAAGAAGTTTCTCCTCATCTCGGTCCTAAATGGCTTACCCCTTATCCTTAGACTGTGACCCCTGGTTCTGGACTTCCCCAACATCGGGAACATTCTTTCTGTATCTAACCTGTCCAATCCCGTCGGAATTTTATATGTTTCTATGAGATCCCCTCTCATTCTTCTAAATTCCAGTGAATATAAGCCTTAGTCGATCCAGTCTTTCTTCATATGTCAGTCCTGCCATCCCGGGAATCAGTTTGGTGAACCTTCGCTGCACTCCCTCAATAGCAAGCATGTCCTTCCTCAGATTAGGAGACCTTCGTAGTCCTGGCTTTCTTGCTGACTTGAAGTCTCTGGGGTATCAATGTCTTTGTCTGTATGCATAACCAAGTTTTGTCCTTGACCACAGAGATTGCTTTTAATGGGTGATGAGTCACCACTTGCCTCAGGCTGGCGTCGGTTCCCCTCCCAGGTGGTCCAAAGGTTTTTACTTTAAAAGCTTGTTTTACGGTAAAACAGTTTATTTGTGGCTTCTTCCTGTGCCTTGTCCCAAGAAAAATAGGTATCTCTTACACCTCAACTACTGCATGTGGTAGCGCGTTCCACATTCTGACCACTCTGAGTAAAGAAATGAACACAGGAAATGAGCAGAAGAGTGTGCTCTTGGCAATAGTGGTGATAGTTAGCCAATGGAGGGGAGATGCTGGGGAGATTTATATGCTGTTTGTGTTCTCTTCCAGCTCCTTGAAAGAGTCTGGGGAGCTCTGGTTGGATGCATACTTACACAAGTGATTGGTTACACCGAGCAACTAACCACGCACTCAAACTGCTGCCGCCTCGCAGATAGGAAACAGTGAAGGTTCCTGAAGGAGCTGCTGCCATTTTGTAGCCATTGTGCCAAGTGCCACGAGAAGAAATGCCCGATCGTTAATTCATCGCATTGTTAATTCCAATGGGATACAATTAGGGTTAAAGAAACTAAACTAAAGCCAGTAAGAAGCTACGTATGATCCAGTCCGAAACAGACAATACAATTTGGGAACTTGTTTTGTGCTGACCAAGCAATGCGAGTGCTATTTTCCATTCCAGTCACCCAGTGTCACTGCCAAGCACTGTCAGGTCAGTTAGCACAGTTAGCCGCGCAGTAAAGCTCCCTTTTCTCCAGCCCAACCACGTGCCTCATCCCCAGTTTCAGACAAGTGCTCCCTACTGCACCAGTATTGCAAGTTCCTATTCCCCACAGTCCCACCACTCCAATTGGCAGTGTTGTATTGTTGGTCCCCGTCCTCTGTGAACTGGATTGAAGCTGACCAAACACATTTGAAGCAAGACCCTTCCAGCCAGCAGCCAGAGGGCCCGGTCATCCCATCCGTTTTCTGTGGATTGGAACCAAAGTCCCAGAGGTGCAGCAAAGTATTTAAACCCATTGCAGCGCCCACTTCTATTTTAAAGTTTATAGCCCAACAATTACAGCTGGTGGTGATACCAGACAGGCACTTAATTTCTCTATTTTAGTGGAAGCATTATCCTGTTTATTTTAAATCGGTTAACACCACCACTAAAAGTAGACCGAGGGACATCAGAAGAAAATGTTACGCTTCTATCCACTAATATCACAACAGTATTTTTTGGGCACAGGAGTAATTTCTGGCTGTGTGACCAATGGTTAGTTGTGACCAGTGAGTGGTATTATAATAATCAGTAGCTGCATTAACTATTTATATGCAAGCTTATCAGTGTTTCAAGGTGGGTGTGACAATGAAGTGGGGGTGTTACTGCTGTAGAACATGTGCTGGTCATCGAGAGCGCGGGGAAATCCAATTTAAGGTGGCTCAGGGTAACCATTCTACAGTTTGCTTGTGAAACACTTTAGGATGGACCAGCCAGTCTAGTTTGGGAGGGCGAGGGGGCACCCAGTAATTTTGAGAAATGAGTAACATTAACTGCCCTGCTTTCAATTGCTGTGTTTAAATAAGATTGTGTGTTTTTGCAGGCTCTTAAATAAGGGGTGTCCCCCCCCCCCCTCCATACTATTATATTAAGTGGGCCTCTGGCTAACCCATTCCGATGCAGGGATCATTCCCTGTGCTCAGCTTGCATCGGCCAGGCGATCAAATTCCTAGGCCGATGTATTTAAATGCAGTTTGAGCAACATTTAACATGAAATGAGTCCAGTCAAATCTACCAGCCCAACTCGATGGGGAGGTCATGAAACAAGTGAAGTTGTCCTACTATCCAATTGCTCTACTAATCGGTACTAATTTCAACATTGTTGGAAAAAAAACTCTTGCATGAAACCCCCTTCATTAACCGTGTCCTTATTGACTTGTGACATGTGCCCGGATGAGTTAGTGGCCGGGGTCTGGAGGAGCCCAGTGAGCAGAGGACGTGTCCAGCTACTGCTCGGGCTACTAACTGCATCAATCTGGGAGCCTTTGAATGGGCTGGTCACCTTCCGGACAGGTGTATTCAAGAACAGGCCTGCTTGTGTATGTGCGTGCGAAAAGGTGTTCTCTTGGCAATAAAGAGCAGTCTGTTGAAGCTGAACATTTACTGTTGATTTTTCGATTGTTCAAATTACTGGTGACTGCTGCAAAAACCAAACTCTTCCATTGAAAATTGATAGGGTGGTCACCCAGCAGGTGATCACTCACCACCCAATGGGTAGCCAGGAAACGGGTGGTCACCCACCACCCAATGGATGGCCACGAAACGGGTGGTCACCCACCACCCAATGGGTGGCCAGGAAACGGGTGGTCACCCCCCACCCAATGGGTGGCCAGGAAACGGGTGGTCACCCACCACCCAATGGGTGGCCAGGAAACGGGTGATCACCCACCACCCAATGGGTGGCCAGGAAATAGGTGGTCACGCACCACCCGGTAACCACTCAATTTGCATCACACCAAACTTAGACCTGTGCTATCCCTAGATAAATTTACCAATTTCAGCTGGGAACAGGGGCAGGATTGAGAGGGGGGGGTGGAGGGGATTGTGAGTTGCTTTTGCCATAAGGAAATCAGAGTAATCATTGGCTGCCATATACTTTGTGCCCGCTGGCTATGGCCAGGCTCACCTCTGGTCACCTGGTGCAGTGGTTGGTTAAGTGCAGCAGTACATGTGACATTGTGATGGGTGACTCTTAATTTCAACCCTGCTGGTTAACCCTTTCAAAGCCAATTTTCTTACCTGCTGAATTCCATCTGTTAGTTTACTTTTGTTGGTGAAAACAGTAGAAATTTTTGGTAAATCTATATAATACCATATGTAGTGTTAGTACAAGAAAGGTTATGTTATTTAATGTTTTTAATCTAGGGTGGAGGGGTTGGTGGGGGAGGGGAGGTGGTTTAATAGGTCGAATTGTTATTTAACTCCAGAGTCGATTTCTTGTAGTCACTGTTGGCCTTGTGGCACCACCCAATGTGTAACTGAACTACACAGAACAGGAAGGCCCCAGCTTTAATACCTGGTCTATGTTGAGTCATCTGATCCCACTGCGGGTAACTATGGGAGCACGACAATTGGACTCAGTGTTGCTACATCAGGAAGGGGAACAAAATAAGCCAGGGTTCCCACTCCATCATCATCATCATCATAGGCAGTCCCTCGGAATCGAGGAAGACTTGCTTCCATTCTTAAAATGAGTCCTTGGGTGACTGAACAGTCCAATACGGGAACCACAGTCCCTGTCACAGGTGGGACAGATAGTCGTTGAGGGAAAGGGTGGGTGGGACTGGTTTGGCACACGCTCCTTCCGATGCCTGCACTTGATCGCCAACTACTGACCCTTGTAGGAAAGTACATTCGTGTTTGTCGGAGAGGGACTGGATCGGGGTCAACATGTGATGTCCCTATGGTTCAGTAGTCTGCTAACGTTCAGTCTGTAGGTTCACAGACGGAATATGACCACCTGGGCAAGGTACTATTGACACTGTGGGCTGGCTGGTGGCTGCTACAGTTCATTTCTAGTGCGTAGATATTAGGAATGCATTTGCATGCAGCTGATAACCGTGCTCTATCTTTTGTACACACACAGATGTGCGTGCGCCTATTCACTCACATACTTGTCCGCACTGGTTCAATCACAGCCAGCTCCCAGTCACCGTCACTATTAGAGCATGTTGTGAGGACATAAGAACATAAGAAATAGGAGCAGGAGTAGGCCATACGGCTCCTCGAGCCTGCTCCACCATTTAATACGATCACGGCTGATCCGATCATGGACTCAGGTCCACTTCCTTGCCCGCTCCCCATAACCCCTTATTCCCTTAATCTGTAAAGAAACTGTCTATCTCTGTCTTAAATTTATTCAATGTCCCAGCTTCCACAGCTCTCTGAGGCAGCGAATTCCACAGATTTACAACCCTCAGAGAAGAAATTCCTCCTCCTCTCAGTTTTAAATGGGCGGCCCCTTATTCTAAGATTATGGCCCCTAGTTCTCCTCGTTTGCTGCAGGGCCGAGTCTTTTACCGAACTGGACAATTTTCCCTCCTTTGAGGAAGGAGCTGGCTCTTGCAAGGTTAAGTTCCACAGGGTGCCTGCAACCCATTTTCCCCATAACCTCGTCCCAAAAGGTAATCTTAACAAGTGAGTCTTGGTAATGAGTGGCAGCTGGTTATTTGATGGACCTCTGGGGGGGACCCAACCATGTCCAGACCTGATATGCAGCAGGTGAACTTTGGGGTGGTGGTCAGGAACAGGAACGCTGGCTGATTTTCCACGGCCAGAGACTCAAGCCAATCGTAGCGTCTCCCTGCTGCACCAGCGGAGATCGTCTGACTCCCCACTGGGGACTGAACCTGGGACATTCAGGCCTGTACAGCTCAGTACCACAGTTGGTGGTTCATTAATCATCGGGCCATCATGTTCTAACAGATATGGACTCCATGGCCCTGGTTTTCTGATCCTACTTGGATAGACTGGAGAAGCTGGGGTTGTTCTCCTTGGAGCAGAGAAGGTTGCGAGGAGATTTGATAGAGTTGTTCAAAATCATGAGGGGGTCTGAACAGAATAGATAGAGAGAAACTGTTCCCATTGGTGGAAGGGTCGAGAACCAGAGGACACAGAGTTAAGGTGATTGGCAGAAGAATCAAAGGCGACTTGAGGAAAAACTTTTTTACACAGCGAGTGGTTAGGATCTGGAATGCACGGCCTGAGAGGGTGATGGAGGCAGATTCAATCGTGTCTTTCAAAAGGGAATTGGATAAGTACCTGAAGGAAAAGAAAAATTCAGGGCTTCGGGGAAAGGGCGGGGGAATGGGACTGGCTGAAGTGCTCTTGCAGAGAGTCGGCACAGGCTCAACGGGCCGAATGGCCTCCTTCTGTGCTGTAACCGTTCTGTGATTCTACTGCTGAGGGTAACCAACTAATTTTAAATGAGTTACCATCAACATTACAATCACAAACCCCAGGCCGACATTTCTGAGGGCCTTCGGAGGAGCTTCGTTGTTAGAATCAGTTTGGTTGGTGCTCACTATTGTATTAAATATCAAACTGAGTGAATGTAGGCTTGTGAATATTTTTCAGCCAATATCCATCACTTTTACGCTAAATAAAAGAGCAAGTATACATCGGTATCTGTGATAGATTACTACAGCCACATCAACTCTGTACTGTGCCATTACTGTGTATATGTGTGCTTGTATATAAAACATTGTACCACCCCCTGTATCAATCAGATACCTGTACTCCACTCATTTGACTTTGAATGCAGTATTCAGCTACTTAATGGCTCAGTTTTAAAATCTGCTGCTTGGTGTGGTATTGAGGCCAGAGACCAGAAGATACCGGGTTTGATTCTCAGTCTGTGCTGAGTTCACTGTTCTCAACTGGGACAGCAGTTCCGGTGCTGCAATGTACTTCGGCATAATAAAATTATATCAAGTCTGCAGCTCAGGAACAGGCCATTTGGCCCAACTGGTCCAGATAAGCCTCCTCCTAATCTTCCTCAACCACCCTTTCAGAATATCCTTCCATTCCTCCCTCGTGCCTATCCAGCTTCCCCAAAACAAGCGCTCTACTCGGAACTCCTTCACTGCATACGAGCCAAAGGTGGGCAGAGGAAACGTTTCAAGGACACCCTCAAAACCTCCCTGATAAAGTGCAACATCCCCACTGACACCTGGGAGTCCCTGGCCAAAGACCGCCCTAAGTGGAGGAAGTGCATCTGGGAGGGCGCTGAGCACCTCGAGTCTCATCGCCGAGAGCATGCAGAAATCAAGCGCAGGCAGCGGAAAGAGCGTGCGGCAAACCAGTCCCACCCTCCCTTTCCCTCAACGACTATCTGTCCCACCTGTGACAGGGACTGTGGTTCTCGTATTGTACTGTTCAGTCACCTAAGGACTCATTTTAAGAGTGGAAGCAAGTCTTCCTCGATTCCGAGGGACTGATGATGATGATGAAATGCATCTATGCTATTCACTTCAACTACTCCTTGTGGTAGTGAGTTATACATTCTTGCGACTCTGGGTAAAGAAGTTCCTCCTGAATTCCCGATTGCATTTATTGGTGACTAGCCTATATTTATGGCCACTAGTTTTGATTGCCCTGCCCCCATAAGCTACCTTATCAAACCTCTTCAGAATTTGGAGGACCTCTGGTCACTCCCCCAGTCTTCTCTTTTCTAGTGGGAAGAGCCCCAGTTTGTTCAGTCTTCCCTGATACGTATATCCTCTCAGCTCTGGTATCATCCTTGTGAATCTTCTGTGCACCTCTCCAGTGCCTCAATATCCTTATTATAATATGGAGACCAGAGGTATACACAGTTCTAAGTCTGGTCTAACCAAGGTTCGATACAACTTTAACATAACCTCTGCTTTTACTTCTATAATTCTAAAAATGAACCAGTGCTTGATTTGCTTTTTTATGGCCTTATTAACCCTGTCACTACTTTTAGTGATCTGAGTATCTGTACTCCCAGATCCCTTGTTCCTCTATCCCACTTAAACTTAAGGGGAGCATTATGTGGCTTCCTTATTCTTCCTACAAAAATATAACCTTTATCTATATTGAAATTCATTTACCAATTACATGTTCATTCTGCAAATTTATTCATGCTTGAATTTTGCCGCAGTCTTCAATATTAACGATACCTATTTGGTGTTGTATGTCAATTCTGATATTGTCCTTCCAATTTCCAAATCCAAATTGTTTATGTAAATTGTGAACAGCAGTGGTCCCAGCACCGATCCTTACCGCCTTTGCCAGTCTGATTAGCTATCTTTAACCCCACTCTCTGTTTTCTATCCTTAGCTAGCTTGCTATTCATTCTGGTACTTGTCCCCGATTCCACATGCTCTGCCGTTAGTCATGAGTTCTGTGAGGTACCTTATCAAAGGCCTTTTGAAAATCCAAATATATATCTACTACACTACCCTTGCCTACTCTTTCTGTTACTTCATCACAGAATTCAATAAGGTTGTCGAGCATGATCTTTTGAAATTCATGCTATTTATTAGGGTCTGCCCGTATCCTAACTCACACCAAGTCCCGCTCACCCATCACCCCTGTGCTCGCTGAGCTACATTGGCTCCTGGTTAAGCACCACATCGATTTCAAAATTCTCATCCTTGTTTTCAAATCCCTCCTTGGCCTTGCCCCGCCCGATCTCTGTAATCTCCAGCCCCACAATCCCCCCAAGTTATCTGCGCTCCTCTAATTCTGCCCTCTTGAGCATCCCTGCTTATAATCGCTCAACCATTGGTGGCCGTGCCTTCTGTTGCCTAGGCCCTAAACTCTGGAATTCCCTGTCTAAACCTCTCTACCTCTTTTTCCTCCTTCAAAACGCCCCTTAAAACCTACCTATTTGACCAAGCTTTTGGTCACCTGTGCTAATTTCTCCTTATGTGGTTCAGTGTCAAATTTTTTGTCTCAAAACACCCCTGTGAAGCGCCTCAAGACGTTTCACTACGTTAAAGGCGCTTTATAAATACAAGTTGTTATATTTTCAGTTTCTAGATGTTTTTCTATTACATCTTTGAGTAAAGATTCCATTATCTTTCCTACCACCGACGTTAAGCTAACCGGTCTATATTGGTAACCTGGACTCGTTCTATCTCCCTTTTATAATATAGGTATAACATTCGCAGTCCGCCAGTCCTCTGGCACTATTCCCTTTTCTAGTAATGTTTTATAAATATATAATCATGCCTCTGCAATCTATTCCCTAACTTATTTTAATCTGTGTGGATGCAATTCATTTTGGCCAGGAGTTTTATCCTCTCGAAGTTTGATTCGTTTATCAATTATCTGCCCCTTTTCTATATTCAATGTCTTTATAGCTTTTTTGATCTAATCAGTTATCTACTGCCACTTAGTGTCTGCTTTGATACACTGCACCTACCCAGTACACACTTGTGCTGCCCACCCTGTGTCTGCTGCAATCAATGGAGACTGAAATCTGACGGTACCTGATCTACATTGCGAGTTTTATACCAGCCTGAAAGTTGAACATCTACCCCGTTATGTCAAGGAGACCCACCTTAGTTGGCCACCCAGTATACACCTCAACATGCTGAGTACACGTACAGCTACCCAATACCCACCGTGATACATGGGACCTACCTGCTGCCAACCAGTGCCCTCTCTGACACACTGCACCCACCCAGTGCCCTCTGACACACTGCACCCACCCAGTGCCCTCTCTGACACACTGCACGCACCCAGTGCTCTCTCTGACACACTACACCCACCCAGTGCCCTCTCTGACACACTACACCCACCCAGTGCCCTCTCTGACACACTGCACCCACCCAGTGCCCTCTCTGACACACTGCACGCACCCAGTGCTCTCTCTGACACACTACACCCACCCAGTGCCCTCTCTGACACTACACCCACCCAGTGCCCTCCCTGACACACACCCACCCAGTGCCCTCCATGACACACTACACCCACCCAGTGCCCTCTCTGACACTACACCCACCCAGTGCCCTCCCTGACACACACCCACCCAGTGCCCTCCATGACACACTACACCCACCCAGTGCCCTCTCTGACACTACACCCACCCAGTGCCCTCGCTGACACACTACACCCACCCAGTGCCCTCTCTGACACTACACCCACCCAGTGCCCTCCCTGACACACTACACCCACCCAGTGCCCTCTCTGACACACTACACCCACCCAGTGCCCTCCGACACACTACACCCACCCAGTGCCCTCTCTGACACACTGCACCCACCCAGTGCCCTCTCTGACACACTGCACGCACCCAGTGCTCTCTCTGACACACTACACCCACCCAGTGCCCTCTCTGAGACTATACCCACCCAGTGCCCTCCCTGACACACTACACCCACCCAGTGCCCTCCATGACACACTACACCCACCCAGTGCCCTCTCTGACACACTACACCCACCCAGTGCCCTCCGACACACTACACCCACCCAGTGCCCTCTCTGACACACTGCACCCACCCAGTGCCCTCCCTGACACACTGCACCCACCCAGTGCCCTCCCTGACACACTGCACCCACCTAGTGCCCTCTCTGACACACTGCACCCACCCAGTACCCTCTCTGACACACTACACCCACCCAGTGCCCTCTCTGACACACTGCACCCACCCAGTGCCCTCTCTGACACACTACACCCACCCAGTGCCCTCTCTGACACACTACACCCACCCAGTGCCCTCTCTGACACACTACACCCACCCAGTGCCCTCCCTGACACTACACCCACCCAGTGCCCTCTCTGACACTACACCCACCCAGTGCCCTCCCTGACACACTACACCCACCCAGTGCTCTCTCTGACACACTACACCCACCCAGTGCCCTCTCTGACACTACACCCACCCAGTGCTCTCTCTGACACACTACACCCACCCAGTGCCCTCTCTGACACACTGCACCCACCCAGTGCCCTCTCTGACACACTGCACCCACCCAGTGCTCTCTCTGACACACTACACCCACCCAGTGCCCTCTCTGAGACTACACCCACCCAGTGCCCTCCCTGACACACTACACCCACCCAGTGCCCTCCATGACACACTACACCCACCCAGTGCCCTCCGACACACTGCACCCACCCAGTGCCCTCCATGACACACTGCACCCACCCAGTGCCCTCCCTGACACACTGCACCCACCCAGTGCCCTCCCTGACACACTGCACCCACCCAGTGCCCTCCCTGACACACTGCACCCACCCAGTGCCCTCTCTGACACACTGCACCCACCCAGTACCCTCTCTGACACACTACACCCACCCAGTGCCCTCTCTGACACACTACACCCACCCAGTGCCCTCTCTGACACACTACACCCACCCAGTGCCCTCCCTGACACACTACACCCACCCAGTGCCCTCTGACACATGGAACCCACCCAGTGCCCTCCCTGACACACTGCACCCACCCAGTGCCCTCTCTGACACACTACACCCACCCAGTGCCCTCTCTGACACACTACACCCACCCAGTGCCCTCTCTGACACACTACACCCACCCAGTGCCCTCTCTGACACACTGCACCCACCCAGTGCCCTCTCTGACACACTACACCCACCCAGTGCCCTCTCTGACACTGCATCCACCCAGTGCCCTCTCTGACACACTGCACCCACCCAGTGCCCTCCCTGACACACTGCACTCACCCAATGTACATCTACTGCCACCTAGTGCCTACTCGGATATACTGAACCAAAAACATAAACCAGCCGCCCAATCTGGTAAACTAACAATAATACCGAGTTGCAGTGCAGTGCAGAAGGACAGTGTACCCAACTGTGAACCGGTGCAGGCTCACAAAAGATAGGTGCAGAGATAATGACTGCTGCAGGGCTTCAGGAGCACAGATAATGGCTGCTTCCATGGGAGGGACCACATGCACTTTGGTTAAACCCATGAAGAACACAGTCACCATGATTTCCTGTTTGTTTTAACAATATTGGAGACACCCATGCATTACTTTCAGGTAAAATCTTCTCTCGTACCCTTTCTGATATTGGTGGTGTCCTGCACTCTGTGTTTCATCGGTTTCTCACTAAAAAACAGAAATCAATAATGAAGGTTAGGAATGTTAGATGGCCTAAGAATTATTTCTGAGTTCTTGCACTAAAGATGGACAGGAAATGAATGTGAACATTTTGTGTGTGTGTGTTTCTGCCTTCTCCATTTCTGGGCCTCGTGCGCATGCCCGAGTTCTGTTGCTGTGCCATTGGTGGCCGTGTCTTCAGCTGTCCTAAGCTATGGAATTCCCTCCCTAAACCTCTCTGCCTCTCGACCTCTCCCTCCTCCTTAAAACCTACATCTTTGACCAAGCTTTTGGTCGCATGTCCTAATATCTCTTGTGTAGCTCGGTGTCAAATTTTGTTTGATAACGCACCTATGAAGCAACTCGAGACGTTTTACAATATTAAAGGTGCTATATAAATGCAAGTTGTCGTTGTAGTGTGTGCATATGTCGTCATCATCAAAGGCAGCCCCTCGGAATCGAGGAAGACTTGCTTCCACTCTTAAAATGAGTCCTTAGGTGGCTGAACAGTCCAATACGGGAACCACAGTCCCTGTCACAGGTGGGGCAGATAGTCGTTGAGGGAAAGGGAGGGTGGGACAGGTTTGCCGCACGCTCCTGCCGCTGCCTGCGCTTGGTTTCTGCATGCTCTCGGCGATGAGACTCGAGGTGCTCGGCGCCCTCCCGGATACATGATAGAGTTGGAAAGGGTACAAAAGAGTAAATGTGTGAAAATCTTAGTTGACATTTTTAACCAGAGGAATAAGGAAGGATTGATATAGGTATGTTTGTACACATTGGTGGCGCTGGGACTGTGCGATTGAATGGCATCGTGAGCCAGCCAGGGACCCTGAACAGATCCAGGGAAAGTGACTTACGCAGCGGTGACAGTTGATTCTTGATTCTTTTGCCAAATAATTTTATATTACATATTGCACACACGCCCTGTCACAATCGTACATCTGCCGATTGGACATCATCACAGGCAGTCCCTCAAACGAGGATGACTTGCTGCCACAAGAGTTCACAGATGTTTTAATGAAGGACCCGATGTTCCAATCCTGAACTTCAGTTGAGGGGGTGGAAGATGCCTGTGTGTGGATTTTTTTAACGTGGGGTGACCGTTCCACACCAGCCACCACACGGGCTTGACAGAGCGAGGTCTTGGTCCAGTGGCAAGGGTTAGCCAAGACGACTGGAGACCTGCTCTGCTGCGCGGACCTAGTGCACACACATATCGCAGTGTGGGCTGGCCCATGCTGCCCCTGGGCCCTCGGCTCTTCTGGGCCCTGTACCCTCATTCACCGCACCTCTGCCCACGATGTTCCAGGGCCCGGTGCTCCAGCTCTATTTATAGCCCCGACCTGCGGTGGTGATCTCACACAGGTCGGGGCGGCCCAGGATGCGGATTGAACACTGGGGACCTGAGAGAAGTCGGCAGCACCGAAGGCGGAAAACACACATCCGGCAAATCCCAAAAGAACAGCAAAGTCAAGGATTGACATCACAGGACTGTCGGCAGGTGATTGGAGGGTGAGTTTGGGCATTTTATTCTCTCTAACTTAACTAGTTAATCAATATAACTATAGATAATCATGTGAATAAAGACTTTAATTAAGAGAGTGAGAGAAGTAGCCGGAGAAAAAGGTAGGCCCGACTTTTAAGATTCTATGAAGGCAAAATTCGGGTACTTTGCGCCTCCCGTTAGCGCCCGGAAATGGATTTTTGCCCGGGCATGGCGAAAACAGCGCCTCCCGCTAAATTGAGTGGGGGCTTTGCGGCGGGCGCTAAAAGCCCTGAAACTAAATTGGGCCGCGCCCCCTGCCTTCCCACCTGGCGCTGACGATAGCTTCAGCTGCCATGTTTCAGTCAGGATTTGGCTGGAGGGACGCTACTTAAAGGTGCCATCTTTGAAAAGAATTTTAGTTGGCCATTACTGTTTGCAGCTTACTTCCACATAGGCACAAAGGCTGTTTTGACAGATTTCAGCGATTTTCAGCTGAAGGCGTGTTCTGGCTGTTAAACATTCCTGTCTTTCATTGAGGGCAGATTTGAAACAACAACATTTATATCGTTTCGTGGGGGCTGTGTTGGCACTCGGCCTCCTGCTCCGACATCCACATTGGAGACAACATAGGGACTGGTAGAGAGAAAGGCAGGGAGAAGGACAGCAGTGAAGAGGGCCAACAGGGCTATCACCAGGAGACCTTACCCTCCCTGGGTATTCCGGCAGCAGTTCTCCTGCATCAATGTCACTGAGGTACAGTGTGTTCGAAGGCTGCGCTTCACCGAGGACATGGTCACAGAGCTCTGTCACCTCCTGCAACCAGACCTCGAGCCTCAGACCAGGGTGAGGACGGCTCTCTCAGTGGCAGTCAAGGTCACCATCACTCAATTTCTACACCAATGGATCCTTCCAGTCTGTAGCAGGAGACATCTCCAACAACTCCCAGTTTGCCGTCCATTGCTGCATCCGCGAGGTCACAGATGCTCTGAATAGAAGGAGAAGGAAATCCATTTCCTTCCCCATGACCAGGGAAAAGAGCACAAGTGTTCATGTGGCTTTAGCAGGATAGCAGGCTTCCCCATGGTGCCATCGTTATGGGCAGTCCCTCGAAACGAGGATGACTTACTTCCACGCCAAAAAAGGATGAGTTCACAGGTGTTTCGAAAAAAGGACCTGAACTACATCCTGAAGGGTGGAAGATGCCTGTGCGTGGATTTTTTTAACGTGTGGTGACCGTTGCACACCAGCCACCACACGGGCTTGACAGAGCGAGGTCTTGGTCCAGTGCCAATGGTTACCCAAGATGACTGGAGACCTGCTCTGCTGCACGGGCCTAGTGCGCACACATATCGCAGTGTGGGCTGGTCCGTGCTGCCCCTGGGCCCCTGGCCCCGAACTCACGCTTCTCCTGGGCCCCGGTCACGTCTCTCTACAGTCTCTCGCTGCTCCTGCTGTACCTGCCTGCGCTCCAATCACCGACCTGGACCTTGCTGACGTCACTCTTCACTGTCGTTGCCCTCCTGCACCAGCTCGTGCTGTACCTTGCCGTGATAGGCCTCCACGCTGCCCATGGCCGCCGCTCGCCGCTCCTTTTATTGCCCCGACCTGCCGCTGATGGTCTCTCGCAGGTCGGGGCCTCCCCAAGTTGCAGGGTGCTATTGACTGCACCCATGGTTGCTTTGCGGGCAACGCATCACAATCCAGAGGTATTCCGCAACCGCAAACATCACTGAATGCGCAGCTGGTGTGCGACCACACACGGAGAATCCTCACCGTCTATGCCCACTATCCTGGCAGCAGCCGTGAAATTCATCCTGCGCCAACCTGGTGTGCCAGCTCTGTTCCAGCCACATCAAGCTCGCAGCTGGCTGCTGGGAGACAAGGGCTGTCCGCTCTCCACCTGACTCACAACTCCCCTCCGCAACCCCAGCACTCAGACAATGAGAGCCATGCCGCCACCAGGAACAACATCGAGCAGTCTATTGGAGTGCTCAAGCAACGGCTCCGCTGCCTTGACCGCTCTGGAGAAGCCATCCAGTACTTGCCTGACAGTCCGCGACCGTCTCATCAGAGCTCGGTTCCAATGAATTCCATTCCACTTCCTGGTTCCTCTGCACGTCCCCACCAGCACATTCATTTCTTCTTCAATAACACAGCCCCAAAACTGAAAAGAGAGACACTACCAAAGATGCAACATTCCAATTAAACTTTATCTCATAACATTGAATAGTATCATAAGCAACAAATATATTTAACAATCACCCTTGTGCAATTCCTTATATCCCCTCTTAACATTCGGTTTAACTACTTACAGCTCTTCCGCAGTGTGTCTCCTGTGGCTGCAGCATGGCTGGTGGAAGGCTGCTGTGTGTCAGGGCCAGAGCTACAGATGGCCTTGCAGGACGCCCTCGACCAGCTCTGGCCCTGGAAGGCCTGGTTGTAGGCTGCACCACCTCAGGCCGGGCGGCGGCTGTGTGGGCTGGCTGGGTGACAGGCAGTGACAAGTGCAATGGCGGAGTGGCAGTGGTGGGATCAGGAATGCTGCCATCCTGAGAGAGGACAGCAGGTTCCTGCTCCACTGACCCACTGCCACTGCCCCGGGGTAGCACCTCGGCATCCCCACCAGTCTGATGGAGCACAGTTTGGTGGCCTGCTGCGTCACCGTGAGATCCCCGGTGGACTGTGGTGGACCCAGCGGCGATGGCAGCAGTCAGAGCTCGCCTGGCATCCAGCTGGGACGGCATGAGAGCAGTCTGAGACTCGATGCCACCAACCATTGTCTGAATTACAGCACTAAGACGTTGCGTCGCTTCCGCCTGTGCTGCAACGGAAGCTGCCACATCGCCCATGACACGCATCATGAGGTCTGGATCCATACGGTCTCTCTGGGAGACCACCATCCTCTGCAGACTGGCAATGATGGGCTCCGTGGTGTGCACAGAGCTCCGTGCCATGCTGGAGGTGGACTCCGCCACGCTCCTTACCATTGCGGAGAGGCTCTCGGGCACCCTTGCCATTGCGACTATCGTGTCAAAGTGCATGGCCATCAACCTTGTTGTGAAGGCCTCCCCATCGAGGTCCTCATAAGGGACCTGTGGAGCAGATCTCACATCAAATCCGCCAAATTAACTGCCGACGTTACCTTTCCCCTTGACCTTGCTGCAGCCCACAAGGCCCCGGTGCATTACCCAGTGAAGACCCCTCTACTAACCTAACCCCTAAGGACCGCATAGTGCCAGTATAAGAACATAAGAAATAGGAGCAGGAGTAGGTCAATTGGCCCCTTGAGCCTGCTCCGCCATTTAATAAGATCATGGCTGATCTGATCATGGACTCAGCTCCACTTCCCTGCCCGCTCCCCATAACCCCTTTATTTCCTTATCGCTCAAAAATCTGTCTATCTCCGCCTTAAATACATTCAATGACCCAGCCTCCACAGCTCTCTGGGGCAGAGAATTCCACAGATTTACAACCCTCTGAGAGAAGAAATTCCTCCTCATCTCTGTTTTAAATGGGCGGCCCCTTATTCTGAGAGTATGTCCTCTAATTCTAGATTCCCCTATGAGTGGAAACATCCTCTCTGCATCCACCTTGTTAAGCCCCCTCATTATCTTATATGTTTCGATAAAATCACCTCTCATTCTTCTGAACTCCAATGAGTAGAGGCCCAACCTCCTCAACCTTTCCTCATAAGTCAACCCGCTCATCTCCGGAATCTTATCGAGTGAACCTTCTCTGAACAGCCTTCAATGCAAAGTATATCCTTCCTTATCTGAGCTGGTGCCTGCAGGTCAGAGATGCAATGATGCATTGTCCTTCTGCTCCATTTCTCCCTCCTCAATGTCATGGCGGGGGGGCTCAGGTAAAGGCTGCATATCTGCTTGCTGATTATCTGAAAGCATAAATGCCACAAGACTTTGTGTTAGGTGAGGGCAGGGGGATGGGAATGGAGAAGGATGGCAGGCAATATCAGGAATTAAAAAGTGATTAAGATACAGCAGGCGGCGAAAAAGGCAAATGGCATGTTGGCCTTCATAGCGAGAGGATTTGAGTATAGGAGCAGGGAGGTCTCACTGCAGTTGTACAGGGCCTTGGTGAAGCCTCACCTGGAATATTGTGTTCAGTTTTGGTCCCCTAATCTGAGGAAGGACGTTCTTGCTATTGAGGGAGTGCAGCCAAGGTTCACCAGACTGATTCCCGAGATGGCAGGACTGACATATGAAGACTGGATCGACTAGGTTTATATTCACTGGAATTTAGAAGAATGAGAGAGGATCTCATAGAAACATAAAATTCTGACGGGACTGGACAGGTTAGATGCAGGAAGAATGTTCCCGATGTTGGGGAAGTCCAGAACCAGGGGTCACAGTCTAAGGATAAGGGGTAAGCCATTTAGGACCGAGATGAGGAGAAACCTCTTCACTCAGAGAATTGTGAACCTGTGGAATTCTCTACCACAGAAAGTTGTTGAGGCCAGTTCGTTGGATATATTCAAAAGGGAGTTAGATGTGGCCCTTATGGCTAAATGGGTCAAGGGGTATGGAGAGAAAGCAGGAATGGGGTAATGAAGTTGCAAGATCAGCCATGATCATATTGATTGGTGGTGCAGGCTCGAAGGGCCGAATGGCCTACTCCTGCACCTATTTTCTATGTTTCTACATTTCTTCTGGTGTGACAGGGAAGTGGGATGAGAAAAGGAGAGTGGATAAAGATACTGTTGTTGCCCCCAGCGGCGTCGATGTCTCCACCGGTCACGGCGCCCACCACCTGCAGGCCAATGAACCGCAGCACTCGCTCCTCAAGGTCAGTTGAGGTTCACACCCACCAGTCTGCTACTGCTCCCTCCGATTATGTGCTATCTTGGCCTGCAAATGAAAGGAACCTGTGCGAGCAACAGTCCAGCTATGTATGTGGGAGATATGCCTGCCGTGGTTGAATAGCTGTGAATGTAGGCAAGGCGTGAGTTGAGGATGTGAGTTTGAGTAGGTGCAGATGTTTGGTGGTTGAGTGGTGAAGTAGTACTTTGCTCAGTGTGCACAGAGGTTCAGAGGCTGGTGTGTAGGTGTGGAAACTTGTACTCAGAACTGAGTCAGAAGGTTGTCGGTTCAAATCCCACTCCAGGGACTTGAGCACAAATCTAGGCTGACACTCCAGGGCAGTGCTGAGGGAGCGCTGAATTGATGGAGCAGAAGTCTTTCAGATGAGACGTTTAACCGAGGCCCCGTCTGCTCTCTCAAGCGGACATAAAAGATCCCATGGCACTATTTTGAAGAACAGCATGAGAGTTATCCCCGGTGTCCTGGCCAATATTTATCCCTCAATCAACAGATAACAAAAACAGATTATCTGGCCACTATCACATTGCTGTCTGTGGGAACTTACTTGTGCGCACATTGGCTGCCGCGTTTCCCAAATTACAACCGTGACTACACTCCAAAAGTACTTCATTGGTTGTAAAGAGCTTTGAGACGTCTGGTGGTCGTGAAAGACGCTATATAAATCCAAGTCTTTCTTTCTTCTTTCTTTATACTCACCTTGACCACCCGAGTGAGGTCGTTGAACTTCTTCTGGCACTGTGTCAGGGTTCGATCGACTACAGTGCTGGCCGACACCTCCTCGGCCACTTCTCTCCACACAGCCCTGAATACCTGTAGCAATGGCTTCCTTCCAGATGCGGAGAACAGCGCATTCTTCTCTACACTGCTTCCACCAATGCCTCCAATCCCACATCATTAAATCACCTTGCCCTCTCCCTTCCAGCAGGATTTTCAGCAGCCATCCCAGAAAGTTGTTTCACTAGCTCACAGCTTTCCCTCAAATGCAGCACTGTTGAAAATGAGCAGGTGGAAATTGATATAACCTACCCTTTAAGAACTTGAATCAGCCAGTGTAAAGGATCGAAGGGTAATTCACCCGAAATTGGGTAGCACTCTACCATTAGTGCCCCTGCAGCACTGAGGTTAATTGGCGCCTCAATTAAAGCTCCCTTTCCTTCCTGGGGCGCTTAAAGCCCAATTTAGCAGAATTTAGCAATCGTTTGTGCCTGACGCTAACATTTCAACATTTTAAAAGTTAACGCCCCAAATGGGGCACTACCGAATTTCACCCTCCATAGTCTTAAGTTTATTTCTGTAAGTTATTTAATAGCTGAATAAATAGAGGCATGGCAGGGCATCTCAGTCCCATGGAATGCAGGAAATCCAGGATGCTTCCCGTGTCCTGGACAATCATATGTGTAGGAAGTGTCGTCGGCTGGAGGAGCTCGAGCTCCGGGTTTCGGAGCTTGAACAGCAGCTGGGGTCACTGCGGCGCATCTACAATGCTGAGAGCTACGTGGACAGCACGTTTCAGCAGTTGGTCACCCCGCAGCGCAAGATTGTAGAGCAGGGAGGGAATGGGTGACCACCAGACAGACAAGGAGGACAAGGCAGGTAGTGCAGGAGTCCCCTGAGTGCATTTTACTCTCTAACCAGTATTCAGTATGATGGTTCCTCTGGGGAGTACAGCCAGAGCCAAGTCCTGGAGGGGTCAAGGACAGAATCTATTTGGTTAGAGTTAAGAAACAATACAGGTGCCATTACACTACTAGGTGTATTCTATAGGCCACCAACTAATGGGAAAGATATAGAGGAGCACATTTGCAGGGAAGTTACAGAGAGATGCAAGAACTATTGAGTAGTGATAATGTGGGTCTTCAACTATCCTAATATAGACTGGTATAGTAATAGTGTAAAGGGCAGAGAGGGGGAAGGATTTCTGAAGTCGGTTCAGGAGAACTTTCTGGATCAGTACGTTTCCAGCCCGACGAGAGAGGAGGCATTGCTGGATCGGGTTCTGGGGAATGCGGTGGGTCAAGGGGAACAAGTGTCAGTAGGGGAACATTTAGGGAACAGTGATCATAGTATCATAAGGTTCAGATTAACTATGGAAAAGGACAGGGAGCCATCTAGAGTAAAAATACTTAATTGGATGAGGGCTAATTTCAGTGGGTTGAGAACATATGGTCTGGGTACATTGGAATCAAAGATTAGCAGGCAAAACTGTAATCGAACAATGGGCTGCCTTAAAAAAAGATGCTGCGAAAGTCACAGTGAACAAGGAGGTAGTGGAGACTATCTGTCCCACCTGTGACAGGGACTGTGGTTCTCGTATTGGACTGTTCAGCCACCTAAGGACTCATTTTAAGAGTGGAAGCAAGTCTTCTTCGGTTCCGAGTTCTGCCTATGATGATGAAGATGATGATGAACATGAAGATGAAGAAGATGATTATGAAGGCCCTGTCTCAGTGGGAGGCAACGCACACTCACGTGACAACCTTTCTGGATCCTTGTCAATGCGCATGTGCGACGGCCGCAATGACCGCCGGGAGTTGTAGTCGCCCGCCGGGACCCGGAGCCCGGGGTGAAGCTCCGCCTGACGGATACCGGATTAAACTGCACCCCGCTGCGGCTCGGGGATTGGGGACTGGGGCGCGCAGGTCAGAGAGGGGATTGACCCCCCCTGGACAGGGAGACTACAGTACCCAGGGGGCAGTGCGGCGGCGCGCAGCCAGTGACGCTACTTCCGCCGTGGAGACGTGGCCTAAACAAGCAAAAATGGTGAGAGATCCGCGGGGGAGAGAGAGAGAGAGAGAAAAAAAACCCGGGGAGGGGAGAGAGAGAAACTCGTGTGGAGAGAGGGGGAGCTGGGGAGGGGGAGAATGCCGGGGGCCGAGCCCGAGCGGCACCGACACCACTTCATGGCGGGGCACAGTGCTGGGGCCATCCCCCTGGGGGGCAGCTCCGTGCTGGTCCTGTTCCCCCCCCCCCCCCCCCCCGGGGAGACTAGCTCCGTGCTGGTCCTGTTCCCCCCCCCCCCCCCCCGGGGAGACTAGCTCCGTGCTGGTCCTGTTCCCCCCCCCCCCCGGGAGACTAGCTCCGTGCTGGTCCTGTTCCCCCCCCCCCCCCCCCCCGGGGAGACTAGCTCCGTGCTGGTCCTGTCCCCCCCCCCCGGGGAGACTAGCTCCGTGCTGGTCCTGTCCCGTCCCCGTCCCCCCCCCCGGGGAGACTAGCTCGTGCTGGTCCTGTCTCCCCCCCCCCCCGGGGGAGACTAGCTCCGTGCTGGTCCTGTCCCCCCCCCCCCCCCCCGGGGAGACTAGCTCCGTGCTGGTCCTGTTCTCCCCCCACCCCCCGGGGAGACTAGCTCCGTGCTGGTCCTGTCCCCCCCCGGGGAGACTAGCTCCGTGCTGGTCCTGTTCTCCCCCCACCCCCTGGGGAGACTAGCTCCGTGCTGGTCCTGTCCCCCCCCCACCCCCCGGGGAGACTAGCTCCGTGCTGGTCCTGTTCTCCCCCCACCCCCCGGGGAGACTAGCTCCGTGCTGGTCCTGTTCCCCCCCCCCCCGGGGAGACAAGCTCCGTGCTGGTCCTGTCCCCCCCCCCGGGGAGACTAGCTCCGTGCTGGTCCTGTCCCCCCCCCCCCCCGGGGGGAGACTAGCTCCGTGCTGGTCCTGTCCCCCCCCCCCCCCCCCGGGGAGACAAGCTCCGTGCTGGTCCAGGACCCCTGGGCTCAATTCAGAATCAGTCCAAAGCTGTAGTGTGTGTTCTGGGATGAAGTGGTTGAAGAACTTTTTTCATTTGAAGCTGTCCTGTGAAATTTGAAAATGACATGCTGTGAGAGTCTTTATTTTTAAAGAGAAGGTTTTTTTTCTCGTGCTATCTTGCAAGATGGTAACTATTCAGCCACTTTCGAACTGAGTGTTCCTGATTTCAGCTTCTCATCCCACAGTAATTTTGAAGAAAGACAGGTTTTGAATTACTGAGTTTTTCGAAAAGCTGTGTGGATGTATGATTGGGCTCCTGTCTTTCACATGAATGCAGCCTTTTAAAAATGCCTGCCCCATCTGGTTTTGGAGTGGGTAGAGGGGAAGCCCTCTGTTGGTGGCATTAATTTTAATCAGTTTTCTAAAGTGAGATCAGAACTTTGCCAAGGTCCCGATCCGCTCCACATCTCGACTTGGGCAAAGGTGACATCTCCGGTTAGTGTTAATAGTGTGGTCATCACCTGTGACGTGCACTGTGTAATCCACAAAGCTTCCAATGAGCATAAAGTCAATTGAACAGCAGGAAGACAATGTATCTTTAACATAGGAAATGTTACCAAGGTGCTTCACAGAGGTGTAATCCGACAAGAATTGACACCAAGCTGGAGAAGGTGTCATCATTTTCTGGCCTCTGCCAGAGGATTGACTCGCTGCCTTAATACCCTCCCTAGCCACTTGATGTTGTGTTTGATCCAGAGCTGAGCATCAAACCTCACATTCCATCCATCACTGCTGCCGCTGAAATCATTTTGTTGAATCTGGGTACTATTTCCTCAGTGCCTTGCTTACCTCCAGCTTGCACTCTCTATAGACTCCTGTGTTCTTTCCCGCACAGTGTCCGGCGTATCGAACTCTTGTATCTCTCCCATCCTTGCTGACCAATGTGGGCTTCCTATCTCCCAATGCATTAACTTTTTAAATCCTTATCCTTCAAATCTTCCACTGTCTCACCGCACCCAAATTTCTGCAGCCTGTGTGTGTGCATCACGTCAAATCATTTCTTGTATACTGTTGCAAAGCTGATCTAGCTATTGGGCACTTGTCTGACTTTGAAATAAGAGGGTTCACCTCACCTTGCCTCATAAATTGAGGCTCCTTCGTCTGCTTGGCTCCATTCTGTCCTGTTCTCGAAACGTACTGAATGTGAAGTTTTTTTCACATGACCTCCTCTGATGCACCGTTTGGTCTCTTCTGAGAAGGACCTTCCTACAATGCTGGGTTATGCCTATCAAATGTCTGTACTGAAATCCTGGTGATGACAGGTCGGGCATGAAGTTGCTTGAATTGGAATTTAAGTTGTGCGAGACCCTCCCGTGAGTTAGTCTCATCACTTCAGCCTCATTACCCTTCGAAGGGAATGTTTCATATCATTAACAATCGTTTTAATGCAGATCATGGCCTCCCCCACAGACTCCTTTGTCAAAATATAACCTGCATTGAACACCAGGGAACAGCCTTGCACGTGGGCTGTGCTTAACTGGAGATGATTATCTTTCAGGGTTGCTGGCTCTGTGTTGCTTTAATGGTAGTCGTCTCAAACCAATACAATAAAAACTGACCATCTTTACTAAGGTCATGGCACAGGATTTATTTTTAATTTGATTTATTACCTTTTTGCTTTCTGTTTTCACTATTTCCTGCCAGTGGATGGAGATGAACTGAACCCAGGCCCCTCTGGTAGAATGGTACACACATACACTTGCGATACAGTTCTTCAAGTCTCCTTTCATCTGTTTTTAATAAAAAGGTTAGAATAGCAGCAGGTGGGCTCCTACAAGAGTGGCCTCAGTCCTTGCAGTTGGGAGGAAAAATCAGCTAGGCTGCATGCTTCTGATCACGATTCAGTGATCCGTGCTAGAATGTGTACATGGATATTGGCTAAAGACCAGATTGGCTTTGCCTATGTTGCTTTCCACAGTGCAGTGACCTGCTCACCACTTACTGTCGAGTCTCATGCATGAAGATTCTCACTTGGATGAGGTGCTTGAAGGTTATGGCACATTTGGAACTATTCCCACCCAGCACTAGGGTACAGTATATAGACCCTCAAAGCCTCCCTGATAAAGTGCAACATCCCCACCGACACCTGGAAGTCCCTGACCAAAGACCGCCCTAAGTGGAGGAAGTGCATCCGGGAGGGCGCTGAGCATCTCGAGTCTCGTTGCCGCGAGCATACAGAAACCAAGCGCAGGCAGCGGAACGAGCGTGCGGCAAACCAGTCCCACCCACCCTTTCCCTCAACGACTATCTGTCCCACCTGTGACAGGGACCGTGGTTCCCATATTGGACTGTTCAGCCACCTAAGGACTCATTTTAAGAGTGGAAGCAAGTCTTCCTCGATTCCGAGGCACTGCCTATGATGATGCAAGAGTTTAGACAGATAGCTTGAAAATTGGACTAAGTGCATCACTCGGGATCTGAAAAGGCATCTCTGAGATGATAACTTGTCATAATAATGTATTTCCGTCAGTGCACCTGCAATTTCAATATTGGCATTATGTTTCTCTTGCAAGAATTTTCGCCATTCTGTGCGTTGGTACGGATCTCAGTGCACATACTCTGTCACTACTGCGATGTACAATGCAGGCAGGCAGCGGAAAGAGTGTGCGGCAAACCAGTCCCACCCACCCTTTCCCTCAACAACTATCTGTCCCACCTGTGACAGGGACTGTGGTTCTCGTATTGGACTGTTCAGCCACCTAAGGACTCATTTTAAAAGTGGAAGCAAGTCTTCCTCAATTCCGAGGGACTGCCTATGATGATGACAGTATATTAATTGTGTGCCCATTGTGTTTCTCTTCAGGAGCTGGAGGCGATGACCAGATATACGAGCCCAGTCAATCCTGCCGTCTTCCCACACTTGACGGTGGTTCTTCTTGCGATTGGGATGTTCTTCACTGCATGGTTCTTTGTGTATCCTTTTTAGACTGTGACTGGTTCAAGAATTGTTATGCGGGACTGGATTGTTCTAAGCCAGAGTAATGGGCAAAAGATTCACTCTTGGTTGAAATGAATTTAGTGTACTCTCAACCAACGTTCCCGTTAAGCTGCACAGCCGCGCAGCGCTCTGACGGTCTCGCAGCCGGTCAGCTGGCTCTTAAATAATAAAACCGCGCACGCACGGAATTTTGAAAGGCCCGCGCATCCCGTTAAAGGGCAACATGGGCCAAAAAAATAATTGGAGGGGACATTGCTTTCAATCGAGTGTTTTGCTGGGTGATGGTCTTTGGCACAAGCCTTCATTCGAGTTGTAAGGATAACTCATGTAATACCAACAGGGATTGTGGTGAGGCACTTCGTTGGCTCATTGTCGGGAAATCTTTATTCTGCAGATATCATAAAGGAGTGGAAGATGCCTGTGCGTGAGTTCTTTTAACGTGGGGTGGCCATTGCACACTGGCTACTGCACGGGTTTAGCTGAGCAAGGTCTTGGTCCGGTGGCAAGGGGGTCCAAGACGACTGAAGACCAGGCACTGCTGTATGAGCCTGCTTGCCTACGGCAATATGTTGGCCACAAGTTCGGCACCGAGTAGCGCCCATCGGTGAGATGGTAGGTGATAGGAGATAACCTATGCTATATCTCAGCTGAAATTGCTTTATGCCAAAGGGAGACTTCTTGTATTCCCCAGCAATGACATCCCTTGCATCAATGATCAACACAATTTTACTGATGCCGACATTTAGTAATCAGATTTGAAAGTATTGTAAATAGCATTTTGGAATGGCCGTGTACAAACGCACCAAGACTAGTGAGTCATCATCAAAGGCAGTCCCTCGGAATCGAGCGAGAAGGAGGAACTGAAGGAAATCCTTAGTGGTTAGGAAATTGTGTTAGGGAAATTGATGGGATTGAAGGCCGATAAATCCCCAGGGCCTGATCGTCTGCATCCCAGAGTTCTTAAGGAAGTAGCCCTAGAAATAGTGGACGCATTGGAGGTCATTTTCCAACAGCTATCGACTCTGGATCAGTTCCTATGGACTGGAGGGTAGCTAATGTAACCCCACTTTTTAAAAAAGGAGCGAGGGAGAAAACGGAATTATAGACTGGTTAGCCTGACATCGGTAGTGGGGAAAATGTTGGAATCAATTAATAAAGATGTAATAGCAGCGCATTTAGAAAGCAGTGACAGGATCGGTCCAAATCAGCATGGATTTATGAAAGGGAAATCATGCTTGACAAATCTTCTAGAATTTTTTGAGGATGTAACTAGTAGAATGGACAAGGGAAAACCAGTGGATGTGGTGTATTTGGACTTTCAAAAGGCTTTTGACAAGTTCCCACACAAGAGATTGGTGTGCAAAATTAAAGCACATGGTTTTGGGGGTAATGTACTGACGTGGATAGAGAACTGGTTGGCAGACAGGAAGCAGAGTGTCGGGATAAACGGGTCCTTTTCAGAATGGTAGGCAGTGACTAGTGGAGTGCCGCAGGGCTCAGTGCTGGGACCCCAGCTCTTTACAATATACATTAATGATTTGGATGAAGGAATTGAATATAATATCTCCAAGTTTGCAGATCACACTAAGCTGGGTGGCAGAGTGAGCTGTGACGAGGATGCTAAGAGGTTGCAGGGTGACTTGGGCAGGTTAGGTGAGTGGGCAAATGCATGGCAGATGCAGTATAATGTGGATAAATGTGAGGTTATCCACTTTGGTGGCAAAAACAGGGAGGCAGAATATTATCTGAATGGCGGCAGATTAGGAAAATGGGAGGTGCAACGAGACCTGGGTGTCATGGTACATCAGTCATTGAAAGTTGGCATGCAGGTACAGCAGGCAGTGAAGAAGGCAAATGACATGTTGGCCTTCATAGCTAGGGGATTTGAGTATAGGAGCAGGGAGGTCTTGCTGCAGCTGTACAGGGCCTTGGTGAGGCCTCACCTGGAATATTGTGTTCAGTTTTGGTCTCCCAATCTGAGGAAGGACATTCTTGCTATTGAGGGAGTGCAGCGAAGGTTCACCAGACTGATTCCCGGGATGGCAGGACTGACATATGAGGAGAGACTGGATCAACTGGGCCTGTATTCACTGGCGTTTAGAAGGATGAGAAGGGATCTCATAGAAACATAAAATTCTGACGGGACTGGACCGGTTAGATGCAGCAAGAATGTTCCCAATGTTGGGGAAGTCCAGAACCAGGGGACATAGTCTAAAGATAAGGGGTAAGCCATTTAGGACTGTGATGAGGAGAAACTTCTTCACTCAGAGAGTTGTTGATGCCAGTTCGTTGGATATATTCAAGAGAGAGTTAGATGTGGCCCTTATGGCTAAAGGGATCAAGGGGTATGAAGAGAAAGCAGGAAAGGGGTACTGAGGTGAATGATCAGCCATGATCTTATTGAATGGTGGTGCAGGCTCGAAGGGCCGAATGGCCTACTCCTGCACCTATTTTCTATGTTTCTATGCTAGGTTTTCAAGAGTTGAGTGTGGTAGTGGAGGGGGGCAAGGACCTGTCCAACCATGGTCCACTGTGAACCAATGTCTTCAGGAGCGATTGGGGGAAATTGGAGAGGAAAAAAGATTGGAATTCCTGTTTGGATTTGGGGATTTGATTTGTAGACTGCGTGTATGTCTTTCTGCCCTTGTTTTGAGACAGATCCTTCACATGTAAATTTCTGCATCACACTTTTTTTATAAAGAGTTAGTTATTGCTGGTTTCTTCTGACCTTGAGAAGAGTCAGGAATTTTCAAGCAAATCTTGATCTACAGAGAAACTTGTCCAGCAATTAGTGGCCTGCTCCATCCGAAGCAGCAGAATAATCATAGGCAGAGGAAGACTTGCTTTCATTCTTAAAATGAGTCCTTAGGTGGCTGAACAGTCCAATACGAGAACCACAATCGCTGTCACAGATGGGACAGATAGTCGTTGAGGGTAAGGGTGGGTGGGACTGGTTTGCAGCACGCTCTTTCCACTGTTTGCGCTTGGTTTCTGCATGCTCTCGGCGATGAGACTCGAGGTGCTCAGCGCCCTCCCAGATGCACTTCCTCCACTTAGGGTGGTCTTTGGCCAGGGATTTCCAGGTGTCGGTGGGGATGTTGCATTTTATCAGGAGGCTTTGAGGGTGTCCTTGTAATGTTTCCACTGCCCACCTTGGGCTCGTTTGCCGTGAAGGTGTGCCGAGTAGAGAGCTTGCTTTGGGAGTCTCGTGTCTGGCATGCGGACAATGTGGCCTGCCCAGCGGAGCTGATCAAGTGTGGTCAATGCTTCGATGCTGGGGATGTTGGCCTGGTCGAGGACGCTAATGCTGGTACACCTGTCCTCCCAGGGGATTTGTAGGATCTTGCGGAGACATTGTTGGTGGTATTTCTCCAGCGATTTGAGGTGTCTACTGTACATGGTCCACGTCACTGAACCATACAGGAGCAGAATAATGCACTGTGCATTGCATGGTATAATTCTTTTGTCCTTATAAAGCACTGTATCTTCTGAGATCCCATGGGCAGCAATAGGGAGATTTTCTAGTTCCCACAATGTTAGCTCCTCACGGTATACGACACTTCCATCAGGGGAGGAGTTGCAGAAACTAAATCCAATTCCAAGCCACTTTTCCTGAATTGTTTTATTAGATATGAGGTAACGTCTACCAAGTACACGCGAGATATCTACAAAGAGCTGCTGATTTCTCTAGTGGCTTCTCTCTTTATGGGATTTGGAGTGCTTTTCCTCCTCCTATGGGTCGGGATCTACGTATGAGGGCAGCTGGGAGTGTGCAGGGAGGCAAGGTAAGGAGAAGCTTCTGTTTTTAGAGCACCCAACCCTCAGTGTTGTCTCCAGAATGGTCATCATCATCACAGGCAGTCCCTCGGAATCGAGGGAGACTTGCTTCCACTCTTAAAATGAGTCCTTGGGTGGCTGAACAGTCCAATACGAGAACCACAGTCCCTGTCACAGGTGGGACAGATAGCGCAATGGTGTAAGTTTCACTTAAACCAAGACGCTTTAATATTGTGTTGTGTGGTACTTTAAACTGCTTCCACCAATATTTTACCTTTGTGCTAAACAGACTAAAATCCAATTGTGTGTGTATATAAGACCTTAATTTTCCTTTTTTTTCCAACTCCACCCCGCAATTTTATCCTCTTTTCTGAAGGTGCCAGAGTGCGGCATCTGAGAAGTTGGCGAGTAGTATCGCCGGCTCTGGGTGGCCGCCTGTATTTTGTCCACTTTTTGTGATCCTGGACAGTCCCAAGTCTAGAATATTTGGCTCTGAAGGGCATTCATCCTCATCATCAACACAGACAGTCCCTCGGAATCAAGGAAGACTTGCTTCCACTCTTAAAATGAGTCCTTCGGTGGCTGAACAGTCCAATACGGGAACCACAGTCCCTGTCACAGGTGGGACAGATAGTCGTTGAGGGAAAGGGAGGGTCTTGCCCCTCCCTCATCTCTAGTCTCCTCTAGTGCTACGTCTCTATCTGAACATTGTTTTGCAGACTCTGACCTCTCTTGTGCATCCCCCTGAACCCCTCCTTTCACCCCACCATTAGTAGCCATGACTTCAGCTGCCTGTGTCTTGCCCTGGAATTCTCTCCCTAAACTCCTACACCTCCCTTGCCTGCTTTGGTCACCTCTCCTAATCTCTCCCCTTTGGCTTGGTGTTTGTTTTACCATGCATCTCTGTGAAGCACCTTTGGGTACATTTTTCTACATTAAAGGCACAATTTAAATGCAAGTAACGGTTGTACATTTTTTAACTTGCCTATTTTGTATCCTGTATAGAAACATGAGGGACCATTCCATCAACAGTTGCTGTTTCCACATTGACTTCATCGTCATCTCAATACCACCGGTTATTACAGGAGCAGCAGCTCTTCAAGAGCCACTGAGTACCACCTGGATTTTTTTATAAGAACGTATTCTGTACAAACAAAAAATAAAAGCTTTGTTCAAATATTTTTTGCTGTTTACTTTTCAAGTTTGCAAAATCTATAATTTTGAAATATTCCATGCTGTTCTGGCTGCTGTGTTGTCTTTTGAATGAGACATTAAACCAAGCTATCTCAGGTGGACTTAAAAGATCCCATGGCACTATTTTGAAGAAGAGCCGGGGAGTTCTCCCCGATGCCCTGGCCAATAGAACATAACATAAGAAATAGGAGCAGGAGTAGGCCATTTAGCCCCTCGAGCCTGCTCCGCCATTTAATACGATCATGGCTGATCTGATCTTGGCCTCCACTCCACTTCCCTGCCCGCTCCCCATAACCCTTGACCCCCTTATTGTTCAAAAATCTGCCTATCTCCACCTTAAATATATTCATTGACCCAGCCTCCACAGCTCTCTGGGGCAGAGCATTCCACAGATTTACAACCCTCAGAGAAGAAATTCCACCTCATATCAGTTCTAAATGTGTGACCCCTTATTCTGAAACAATGTCCCCTAATTCTAGATTCCCCACGAGTGGAAACATCCTCTCTGCATCCGCCTTGTCGAGCCCCCTCAGTACCTTATGTTTCAATAAGATCACCTCTCATTCTTCTAAACTCCAATGAGTATAGGCCCAATCTGCTCAACCTTTTCTCATAAGTCAACCCCTTCATCTCAGGAATCAACCAAGTGAACCTTCTCTGAACTGTCTCCAGTGCAAGTATATCTCTCCTTTATGTAAGGAGACCAAAACTACGCAGTACTCCAGGTGTGGCCTCACCAATACCCTGTACAGTTGTAGCAGGACTTCCCTGCTTTTATACTCCATTTCCCTTGCAATAAAGCACCTTCCATTTGCCTTCCTGATTATTTGCTGTACCTGCAGTCTTCACGTTTTGTGTTTCATGCACAAGGACCCGCAGGTCCCTCTGTACTGCAGCATTTTGTAATCTCCATTTAAATAATTTTTTATTTTTCCTGCCAAAGTGGATAACCTGACATTTTCCCACATACTCCATTTGCCAAATTTTTGCCCTATCACTTAGCCTGTCTATATCCTTTTGCAGATTGTGTCCTCAAAACTTGCTTTCCCACCCGCCTTTGTATCATCAGCAAACTTGGTTACATTACATTCGATCCCTTCATCCAAGTCATTAATATAGATTGTAAATAGTTGAGGCCCCAGCAACGATCCCTGTGGCACCCCACTAGTTACTGTTTCCCAACTGGAAAACTACCCATTTATCCCAACTTTCTGTTAGTTAACCAATCCTCTATCCATGCTAATATATTACCCCCAACCCCATGAACTTTTATCTTGTGCAGTAACCTTTTATGTGGCACCTTATCGAATGCCTTCTGGAAATCTAAATACACCACATCCCTTTATCCACTCTGCTCATTACATCCTCAAAGAACTACAGCAAACTTGTCAAACATGATTTCCCTTTCATAAAACCATGCTGACTCTGCTTGACTGTCATGCTTTTCAAAATGTCCCGCTACTGCTTCCTTAATAATGGAATCCAGCATTTTCCCAACGACAGATGTTGGGCTAACTGGTCAATAGTTTCCTGCTTTCTGTCTGGCTCCTTTTTTAAATAGGGGTGTTACATTTGCGGATTTCTAATCCGCTGGGACCTCCCCAGAATCCAGGGAATTTTGGAACATTACAACCAATGCATCCACTATCTCTGCAGCCACTTTGAAGACGCTAGGATGCAGGCCATCAGGTCTTATATTGGCTGCTGTGTTTCCTACATTGCAACAATGACTACACTTCAAAAACTATTTAATTGGCTGTAAAGCGGCATGGGCACATCCTGAGGTTGTGAAAGGTGCTATATAAATGCAAGTCTTTCCTTACATAGAATTACATAGATTATTTTAAGTGCTCAGTATTTGTAACCCGTCCATGTTCTGGACTGATAGAATCTCTTGGGTAATTGTGGAGTCCATTTTTAGCATCATGCATCGGTCTGGCACAGTACTGGAGAAAAGTGCATCTTTGGAATAGTTGAGTGGGGAGGTGAGGTATGGATGTGAGTATTAGCACCAGAAAATACGCAGAGATGGGTGATGTTACAGAGGTGGATGTAGGCAGTCTATCAGAGGGTCAGAAAGTCAGCTTGGGGTTGAATAGGATGCTGATGTTGCAAATAATCCTGTTCAACCGGAGACAGTTTGGGAGGAGGATGGAATTGGTGGCAAGAGTGAGATGTTCGTGGCGGGATCCAAAGGGAATGGTTTAACTTTTAACTGGGGGAAATTGCAGTTTAGCCAAGACTGGGTGTGGGTCAAGGAGGCTGACACTGCATATAAAAACAGGAAATGTTGGAAATCTCAGCAGGTCAGGTAGCATCTGTGGAGAGAAAGCAGAGTTAATGTTTCAGGTCGGCGACCCTTCGTCTGGTTTGACACTACAGGCGGAGAGATGGAGCTGGGTGTTGTTAGCAAACATGTGGATGCTAATTGATGCTAGATCAATTGTTAATTTTAAATCTGAGATTGATGGATTTTTGTTAACCATAGACATCGCAGGATATGGGGTAAAGGCAGGTATATGGAGTCAGATCGCAGATCAGCCATGATCTCATTGAATGGCTGAACAGTCTTGAGGGGCTAAATGGCCTGCTCCCGTTCCTATAATCCCATGTCTGCAGAGGTCGTCAAAGGGCAGCACATAGCTAAATAAGAGGGTCCAAGGATAGATCCTGGGAAAAACTCCAGAGAAAAGAGAAACTGAGTCATTACGAAGCTATGAATCATAGAAACATAGAAAATAGGTGCAGGAGCAGGCCATTCAGCCCTTCTAGCTTGCACCGCCATTCAATGAGTTCATGGCTGAACATGAAACTTCAGTACCCCCTTCCTGCTTTCACGCCATACCCCTTGATCCCCCGAGTAGTAAGGACTTCATCTAACTCCCTTTTGAATATATTTAGTGAATTGGCCTCAACTACTTTCTGTGGTAGAGAATTCCACAGGTTCACCACTCTCTGGGTAAAGAAGTTTCTCCTCATCTCGGTCCTAAATGGCTTACCCCTTATCCTTAGACTGTGACCCCTGGTTCTGGACTTCCCCAACATTGGGAACATTCTTCCTGCATCCAACCTGTCCAAACCCGTCAGAATTTTAAACGTTTCTATGAGGTCCCCTCTCACTCTTCTGAACTCTAGTGAATACAAGCCCAGTTGATCCAGTCTTTCTTGATAAGTCAGTCCCACCATCCCGGGAATCAGTCTGGTGAATCTTCGCTGCACTCCCTCAATAGCAAGAATGTCCTTCCTCAAGTTAGGAGACCAAAACTGTACACAATACTCCAGGTGTGGCCTCTCCAAGGCCCTGTACAACTGTAGCAACACCTCCCTGCCTCTGTACTCAAATCCCCTCGCTATGAAGGCCAACATGCCATTTGCTTTCTTAACCGCCTGCTGTACCTGCATGCCAACCTTCAATGACTGATGTACAATGACACCTAGGTCTCGTTGCACCTTCCCTTTTCCTAATCTGTCACCATTCAGATAATAGTCTGTCTCTCTGTTTTTACCACCAAAGTGGATAACCTCACATTTATCCACATTATACTTCATCTGCCACGCATTTGCCCACTCACCTAACCTATCCAAGTCGCTCTGCAGCCTCATAGCATCCTCCTCGCAGCTCACACTGCCACCCAATTTATTGTCGTCCGCAAATTTGGAGATACTACATTTAATCCCCTCGTCTAAATCATTAATGTACAATGTAAACAGCTGGGGCCCCAGCACAGAACCTTGCGGTACCCCACTTGTCACTGCCTGCCATTCTGAAAAGTACCCATTTACTCCTACTCTTTGCTTCCTGTCTGACAACCAGTTCTCAATCCACGTCAGCACACTACCCCCAATCCCATGTGCTTTAACTTTGCACATTAATCTCCTGTGTGGGACCTTGTCGAAAGCCTTCTGAAAGTCCAAATATACCACATCTACTGGTTCTCCTTTGTCCACTTTACTGGAAACATCCTCAAAAAATTCCAGAAGATTTGTCAAGCATGATCTCCCTTTCACAAATCCATGCTGACTTGGACCTATCATGTCACCATTTTCCAAATGCGCTGCTATGACATCCTTAATAATTGATTCCATCATTTTACCCACTACTGAGGTCAGGCTGACCGGTCTATAATTCCCTGCTTTCTCTCTTCCTCCTTTTTTAAAAAGTGGGGTTACATTGGCTACCCTCCACTCCATAGGAACTGATCCAGAGTCAATGGAATGTTGGAAAATGACTGTCAATGCATCCGCTATTTCCAAGGCCACCTCCTTAAGTACTCTGGGATGCAGTCCATCAGGCCCTGGGGATTTATCGGCCTTCAATCCCATCAATTTCCCCAACACAATTTCCCGACTAATAAAGATTTCCCTCAGTTCCTCCTCCTTACTAGACCCTCTGACCCCTTTTATATCCGGAAGGTTGTTTGTGTCCTCCTTAGTGAATACTGAACCAAAGTACTTGTTCAATTGGTCTGCCATTTCTTTGTTCCCTGTTATGACTTCCCCTGATTCTGACTGCAGGGGACCTACGTTTGTCTTTACTAACCTTTTTCTCTTTACATACCTATAGAAACTTTTGCAATCCGCCTTAATGTTCCCTGCAAGCTTCTTCTCGTACTCCATTTTCCCTGCCCTAATCAAACCCTTTGTCCTCCTCTGCTGAGTTTTAAATTTCTCCCAGTCCCCAGGTTCGCTGCTATTTCTGGCCAATTTGTATGCCACTTCCTTGGCTTTAATACTATCCCTGATTTCCCTAGATAGCCACGGTTGAGCCACCTTCCCTTTTTTATTTTTACGCCAGACAGGAATGTACAATTGTTGTAATTCATCCATGCGGTCTCTAAATGTCTGCCATTGCCCATCCACAGTCAACCACTTAAGTATCATTTGCCAATCTATCTTAGCCAATTCACGCCTCATACCTTCAAAGTTACCCTTCTTTAAGTTCTGGACCATGGTCTCTGAATTAACTGTTTCATTCTCCATCCTAATGCAGAATTCCACCATATTATGGTCACTCTTCCCCAAGGGGCCTCGCACAATGAGATTGTTAATTAATCCTCTCTCATTACACAACACCCAGTCTAAGATGGCCTCCCCCCTAGTTGGTTCCTCGACATATTGGTCTAGAAAACCATCCCTTATGCACTCCAGGAAATCCTCCTCCACCGTATTGCTTCCAGTTTGGCCAGCACAATCTATGTGCATATTAAAGTCACCCATTATAACTGCTGCACCTTTATTGCATGCACTCCTAATTTCCTGTTTGATGCCCTCCCCAACATCACTACTACTGTTTGGAGGTCTGTCCACAACTCCCACTAACGTTTTTTGCCCTTTAGTGTTCTGCAGCTCTACCCATATAGATTCCACATCATCCAAGCTAATGTCTTTCCTAACTATTGCATTAATCTCCTCTTTAACCAGCAATGCTACCCCACCTCCTTTTCCTTTTATTCTATCCTTCCTGAATGTTGAATACCCCTGGATGTTGAGTTCCCAGCCCTGATCATCCTGGAGCCACGTCTCCGTAATCCCAATCACATCATATTTGTTAACATCTATTTGCACAGTTAATTCATCCACCTTATTGCGGATACTCCTTGCATTAAGACACAAAGCCTTCAGGCTTGCTTTTTTAACACCCTTTGTCCTTTTAGAATTTTGCTGGAATCAATCACACCTTTGTTAGAAAAACTGATTATAAATTGTAGTGATTATATGTTGAGGTCGGATAGAATTACATAGAATATACAGCACAGAAACAGGCCATTCGGCCCAACTAGTCCGTGCTGGTGTTCATACTCCACACGAGTCTCCGCCCATTCCGTCTACCTCATCGCAGCCTGTCAGCCGATCTTTCTATTCTCCCACAAGTGGAAGTATTCTAATTCTAGGTTGATTCTGGGGATGAGGGGTTGACTTATGAGGAAAGGTTGAGTAGGTTGGAATTCAGAAGAATGAGAGGTGATCTTATCAAAACGTATAAGATTATGAGGGGGCTTGACAAGATGGATGCAGAGAGGATGTTTCCACTGATGGGGGAGACTAGAACTAGAGGCCATAATCTTAGAATAAGGGACCGCCCATTTAAAACTGAGATGAGGAGGAATTTCTTCTCTCAGAGGGTTGTAAATCTGTGGCATTCACTGCCTCAGAGAGCTGTGGAAGCTGGGACATTGAATAAATTTAAGACAGAAATAGTTTCTTAACTGATAAGGGATTAAGGGGTTATGGGGAGCGGGCGGGGAAGTGGAGCTGAGTCCATGATCAGATCAGCCAAGACCGTCTTAAATGGCGGAGCAGGCTCGAGGGGCCGAATGACCTACTCCTGCTTCTATTTCTTATGTCCTTATATTCTCCACATTTACCCTGTCCAACCCATTCATAATTTTAAAGACCTCTATCTGGTCTCTAAGCTCTCTTTTCTAAAGAAAAAACCCCAACCCGTTCCATCTTTCCTGATATCCGTAATCTCTGTTCTGGAATATCCTTGTAATTTTCTTTTTGCAATTTCTCCAGTGCTTCTACGTTCTTTTTATAGCATGGATACCAGAACTGTGCAAGTACAATTTAACATAACTTCACTACTTTTAAATTCTATACCCCGAGAAATAAATCCCAGTGCTTTGTTAACAGTGCAGCGTTTTTAATTGCTTTGCTGACCTGCGATGCTGCTTTTCATCATCATAGGTGGTCCCTCGTATCGAGGATGACTTGCTTCCACGCCAAAAAGGAATGAGTTCACAGATGTTTCAATGAAGGACCTAATATTCCAGATCCCGAACTATATCCTGAAGGGTGGAAGATGCCTGTGCGTGGATTTTTTTAACATGTGGTGGCCGTTGCACACCAGCCACCACACGGGCTTGACAGAGCGAGGTCTTGGTCCAGTGGCAAGGATTAACCAGGACAACTGGAGAGCAGCTCTGCTGCATGGACCTAGTGCACACACATATCGCAGTGTGGGCTGGCCCGTGCTGCCCCTGGGCCCTCGGCTCTTCTGGGCCTCGAACTCGCGCCTCCTCTGGGCCCCAATTACGTCGTTCCACGATCACTCGCCACTTTTTTGCCCTGACCTCGCCGCTCCTGCTGTACCTGTCCACGCTCCAATCACTGACCTGGGTTTTTACATAATCCAAAATTAACCAACGAGAACAGGGTATATTTACTATTGAGCAGGACAGAGCTTTCCATTAAGCAGCAGCAAGCCAGGGGAGAGAAGGTGGGAGAAGGAAATCCGCAGTCAGGCAGTGTCAGACAAAAATGTAAACACATCCACTGAACAAATTATCCAAAATCACATTCTGGATAACATCATATTTAGGCCATAAATGGGCCAAGCTCTGCATGCTTTAGGGATGTGCTTAAATGATTTTAAAAGGTTCTTTGAAGAACCTTTGAATAAGCACCAACTCCCATTCACCCATCACCCCTGTGCTCGCTGACCTACATTGGTTCCTAGTTAAGCAACGCCTCGATTTCAAAATTCTCATCCTTGTTTACAAATCCCTCCATGGCCTTCACCCCTCCCTATCTCTGTAATCTCCTCCAGCCCCAAAATCTCCCCAGAATTTAATGAATTATTTATGCCAACATTTCCGGTTCATTAGATTTAAAACATTATTTTAGTTATTAATGTTAAAGTTAATTAACTGAGCGGTTATAATTAATTCATCTTTAAATCTCTGGTGAGTACACTTCACCATCCATTACTATATGGTATCATGAGATACTAAGTTTGACACCGAGCCATATAAGGAGAAATCAGGACAGGTGACTAAAAGCTTGGTCAAAGAGGTAGGTTTTAAGGAGCGTCTTGAAGGAGGAAAGAGGTGTAGAGAGGTGGAGAGCTTTAGGCAGGGAAATCTAGAGCTTGAGGCCTAGACAACAGAAGGCACGGCCACCGATGGTTGAGCGATTATAATCAGGAATGCTCAAGAGGGCAGAATTAGATGCTGCTTTTAATGATTTGATCACCTGCATCTCTGGATCCCTTTATCTTTCCAGCCCATTCAGTTTCTTACTTTCTGAGGTGTAGGTGATGTTTTTCCTACCAAAGAACATCACCTCACATTTATCTATGTTACAGTTCATTTGTCACATAACTGCCCAGTCTGCAAGTGTTAATATCTTCTTGTATTACGTTGCATTGTTCCTCAGTGTTAGCGACACTCAGTGTTAGCTATAGACCCATTTCCCTGTATTATTTCCTGACTTACTAACTGGAGGAGGTAGCAAATACTTTTACTCGATGCTTGCTGGGGTACAGTTCTATAGCACTGGTAACCCTCCAAGACAATTTCACGGTGGAGCAGAGGGAGAGAAGCATAACACAGTGCATCATTGCCTTAATAATGGAAGGAGCGGCGGATCTATGTAGGCATGTAGAGCTGAAGAAGATTTCAGAGGCAGGAAGGATGTGAAGATGAGGATTTTGAAATGAACATAGTGGAGGATAGGGAGTCTGTAAGAATGGAAGGAAAGTGTGTGGTATTAAATGCAGGATAGAATGTGAGCTGCTGAGTTCTGGGTGGGTTGGTGGGTGTGGAATGGAGCTGGGAAGGCAATCTTTACACCTGTAAAATACAGGAATCCTGTAGGTATGATTCTGAAGCGTGCATTGCATTGTCAGCAAATTTAAAGGGTCTGGATTCTCAGAGCAAATCAACAGCAAGAGGTGCACAGATAATAATAATAATATGCTTTATTGTTAAATGCCAGGTAAAAAATTATACAAATCAATTTCATAATTAACGTTTCAAATTAAATTCTTCAATAAGAGATGTAAAAAAGCTCTTAGTGGTGTGTGTTATCTCAAGCTACAATTGACAGCTGAATGTACCATGAACCACAGGAATGTTTTATTTAAAAAATATTTATTGCATATTAACAGCTGCAGTGCTATTTGGTAAGAGATAATGGACATATTCAACGGTCACAATGCGTTTCGTCAAAAGAACGATTCCTAACTTTGCAACAGAAGGGATGAAACAATTAAGAGTATGTAGTACAATAAGCCATATTTTGTCAATTAATTCGCCACCATAGCTAGCATTGTGGCACACCCTCTGCATGAATACTGTGGATTCGATTAGCATGAAGCCAGAGACGGGTGGGGAAGTAGAATAATAATGTTACTGTTTCTTCTCCTTGCCAGAAAGTGCTAACTATTCTTTGGGGTACAGCTCTACATGTAATCCAGTACATTACCCCAGTTTTCAGACAGTGAATGGCTGAGGAACCTGCCGCCTTCTGGGCGGTATAATGCAGGGCGGGCACATTATATTGGAAATAAATCAGTGGGGACCACAGGCTCATTTTCAAAGGAATCTTTTACAGAGGATTTTAAGTGGGGATTTCTTGTGTTCTTTTGGGGAGGGTACGTGATCTGTTTTCGCAATACAACTGACACTGAGTTGCATTTTGACAAAGAAAAGCTTTAAAAACAAATAATAAAAGGATGGTGCCTTTTTAAGACATGAAGCCTGACCATTTTTCAGTGGTTCTGAAACAGTTATCAATCCACTTAAACCTATACCCTGCCCCTCACCAGTGTACAGCAGAACCAGAGGGGCTTGGGTATTGGGAGTTGTGGACTATAAATGGTCTTCCTACACTCCGGATTATTTCATCCCTCCTGCTGAGACACACACACTATTAAAAAGAAAGCTTTGCACTACTTCGAGGGACTCTAATCAGACACACATAAACAAAAAGCAGTCAGCTGTCCAGACATCAGTACAGAACAATAAATATGTTTGCAATAATACAAAGAACCTCCAATACATTGAAGCTAAAAAATAAACTAGCAGAAACGTATCTGTAAGCCTAGCTTACATACAACCCACAGCAAACACAAACAAAAAAATCCTCGCAACAGGTAAAAAAAAGTCTAAAGTACGTACAGAGATTAAGAAGTGATTGTAAAAATAAAATAAAAAATTAGTGCTTTAAGAAATGATTGCAACAGCAATTAAAATACATAATATTTACAGGGAGCTTTGAGCTATTTTTATTTCGCAATCTATATATTTTTTTAAAGCTACAGTTATTGTGAACTTTAAGCAATGGGGAACAGTGACACCTGCCGTATGGCAGTCGATTGACCTCTTGTGGTTGATACAATTTTCTTGCAAACCTTCCAACATTTTTGAAGCCATGTAAATGGAAAAGTGTCTGCAAACGTCACCGTCCACAATGTGACTTTATTTTGTGATCCCCACCACTCCACTTTTCTCTCCCCCCCCCTCCCCCACTCTGAAGGCAATGACTGTGGGCTGGGGCACAGTTACACGGCCAAGTGTCTTTGGGTGCCTCACCCAAGTGACCCTTCCTCAGGCGCTAGCCCAGACAACATCAATTCAAACCACCCCGTCCAGAGGGAACACAAGTGATGATGGAGAAAATATGGGTCATCTTTTGACAATGTGTGGTAGGGGCACAAAGTGAAATTCCCACCAGGAAGAAGATGTACAGATCAAGTAAGCTGTCAGAAAGTTGCACTGTGTAACCTGCATCAGGCTGTGGTTCGGTTACATTTTAACGAGAAAGTAACACAGGAAGGTAACGCCGATGCAGAGGAGAATTCTGGACTGTTGAGGAAGAGCCGGTTTTCTTCCTGCACTGCCCTCCCCCCTCCTTTTCTCAGCTTTCTCCTCTCATTTCCTGAAGGTGCTGTCTCCTTCACTGGGACCCAGTGCCACAGGCACCACCTGCCCTACAGTACCTTGCCCAGGTGGTCAGAGTTCCTATATGGCTCACAGACGTGGACCGTGTACAGTAGACACCTCAAGTCGCTGGAGCAATACCACCAACGATGTCTCCGCAAGACCCTGCAAATCCCCTGAGAGAACAGACACACTAACATTAGTGTCCTCGACCAGGCCAACATCCCCAGCATCGAAGCACTGACCACACTTGATCAGCTCCGCTGGGCAGGCCACATTGTTCGCATGCCAGACACGAGACTCCCAAAGCAAGCGCTCTACTCGGAACTCCTTCACGGCAAGCGAGCCAAAGGTGGGCAGAGGAAACGTTACAAGGACACCTTCAGAGCCTCCCTGATAAAGTGCAACATCCCCACCGACACCAGGGAGTCCCTGGCCAAAGACCACCCTAAGTGGAGGAAGTGCATCCGGGAGGGCGCTGAGCACGAGACTCATCGCCGAGAGCATGCAGAAATCAAGCGCAGGCAGCGGAAAGAGCGTGCGGCAAACCAGTCCCACCCACCCTTTCCCTCAACGACTGTCTGTCCCACCTGTGACAGGGATTGTGGCTCCTGTATTGGACTGTTCAGCCACCTAAGGACTCATTTTAAGAGTGGAAGCAAGTCTTCCTCGGTTCCGAGGGACTGCCTATGATGATGGTCAGAGTTCAGGTATGAGTCTAGACACTGAGTGGCATGGCCATGGAGAGTATTGCAGCGAGTCCTGATCCTGTCTTCAACTGACGTCTATACACAAGCACTTTCCAGCAGAATCACTGGATAACGATCAGGAATGGGGAACCTTGACCGATTATTCCATTCCCTGAGTCAAACAGTAGCGTCCCTTCTGCTGATATTCGCTGAGACTGGGGAATGGAACGGGGACCTTCTGGTCTACAGTTTCTCACACTCAACCAGGTCACGAGCTCCCAAGTAAGATTATTAAAAAGGGGGATTAACAAATTCTTTGTTATAACAAAGGCAAGCTAAAGCTAATCCATTCTGATTCAGTAACAGTCACATTATATGCACTGGATACAGTATCGCGCCAGCTATCACACTCCTAATAAAGGCGTCGCTTTTTATTTAAAATACCATTTACATTAGAGAATATTTACAACAGTCACTCTGGACAGTGGCTAAAATTCAGATATCCCAGATTCTCTGGATGGAAGGTTAAAATCCATTCATCCAAACAGAAATCTGTTTTACAGGCACATTGGGAAACAGAACCTGGGCATTCCTCGCTGGTTGGTTTGAGCAGTAATGTAAATTAGGTGAATGATCAATTCTTTCCTGAACCTCCCTCCCGGTAATATAATGACTTTCTGTGATGTTTTTGTGCTTATTGAGGCGAGGGGGATTAGTGCTGGGGAATTGCAACACTTTCTATGGCAGCCCTGTGTCAGCATTGAGTTGTCCCGGGTGAGGTGCAGCGCAGTTACATGTGGATTAAAGCCCCCTCTAGTCTGCTCCAACAATGTTCCTCAACCTCCATCTCCGGCAGCAACAGTTCTGCCTCTCCTCCACCAGCCAGCCCGTGGTCCCGACAACTCGGGGCGTTTTGTGTTCTGGGGCTATGTCCTTTGGAAACTGGATTCAGCCTGCCCCAAACTCATTTCAGGCAGAAACGTTCCAGCCCACTGACAGAGCAGCTTCAGCTGGGTTTAACTGCAGGTCCCAGAGGTGAAAGGACAGTCTCTAAACAACTGCACCACCCGGTCTCTATGCCAGCACATTACGAGATATAACTATCTTTGTGTTTGTGCGAAGATTATCACATTAAAGCTCTACCACCCCTATTTTAAAAACAGTAATTCAAATGTGTCGTTGCCACCAATTAACCTAACCGGTCACCTCTGGCTTGCGATTCTCGTTACAATATTGGGACATAAAGAATGTTTGACAGCTCTTTGTTTAGTTCAGTTTTAGGGGGATTTGTGTTGAACATTGACTGCAAATCCCCTCCCCCTTCCTAAACGAAGAATCATTCCATTGTTATTGCGTCTCCATGCTGACACTCCTCAACTGATTGACAAGTCAAGTGTAAACAGTTAAATGCTGATACAATTCCGTTACTCTTTCTGCCACTTTCAAACTATTTTTTCTCCCCAACTCTCCTGAAGGTGCTGACTTTTAGATACATTTCCACAGCTGCCTATCTCAAGTGCCCATTTATCCTATCCGATCCTAGACAGTGATCGTTAGCAGGCTATTCAACTGCATGAGGCATCATAGCCAAGCTCAATCCTGCTCTCAACTCACACCCCAGCACTTGGCACTAGTTAGAAAATCTCGGCTGATTGAATCCCCTTTGCAGTTTATGGACATCTCAGTTGAGATTAGCTGGCACATCACAAACCGGGTGTGAGACATTAACATCCTGGGGACATTCCTGGTCGGTGTGGCTCTGTTCCATACTAGCTGGTGCATTTGGCCCGAAACTACCTCGGAGCTGCTTCTGCTATAATGTAGCTGGAAGTGTAGTCGAAACCCCATTAATGCTCGTCAACACGGATCTACTGCACCTCTGGCAAACTTACTGTGGAGGAGCAGGGGTAGTTCTGAGGAAACTCCAGGTCTTTAAATATCAAGTCATAAGGGGAACTAAACTTTGCCAGGACCCACAGTTTGACTGAAATAGCAAACACCTTCTAGGCGAGTGGCTTATACCCCAGTGTGGCTTATATTTTAGATTTTACAGCAATGACTTACTATAAATATGTTGGGTGAAGGATGTACTCAGTTACTGCCAGATGTCGTACCCCTGATATGTGTGGCAGCTGACATTGTGCTAATATTACTGAAACACTGTGGGGCATATCAGAAGAAACATAGAAAATAGGTGCAGGAGTAGGCCATTCGGCCCTTCGAGCCTGCACCACCATTCAATAAGATCATGGCTGATCATGCAGGTGTTACAGGAAGGGGTATGGGGCACAGGAAACAATGTTACTCCAAGGCCTACCAGTTAGCGTTACAGTGTAGGATATATCAAAGAGTTATTGCAAGGAGTATGAGGTATATGGTGAGAAGTATAGCAGAGAGGGGTGTGAGTAATATTGGAAATAGTTACAGCACTGGCTCCATTTGGTAATGTTTATGGTAAGGGCTTTGGGATATATCAGAAAGTGTTTCAGTGAGGGGTCAGGATATAACAGAGTGCTCCATGGTAGTTGCTTACACAGAGACATGATTTGGAACAACTGGATTCCTTCTGTACCATTAAAGTGCTGGGGAGAGTCGGGGGATATTTACACTTTGTAACATTTTAAACATTTTTTCAGTCTTTTTTTGTGTGTGTGAATGTTGTGCCCATCACAGCGAGGGAGGCTACTGCCGGAGAATGGAGCTTTACGTTTTAATTACCTCGTGTCAGCATCCAGCACTCTGAGGTCAGTAATAACATGGGTGAGATGCACCATAAAGCTCCCTCTAACCTGCTCAACAAGGTACCTCAGCCCCAACCTTAGAAGAGTGACCACGACTGCACTAGTGTAACATATTTCCACTGACCACACCAATTAGGGATGGACTAGAGGCAGCTTAAAGCTATGGCTCCCTGCCCCCGGATTGAAATTGCCCAAATTCATTTCATTAGAACCATTCCAGCCAGCAGATTGGGACTTCCAGCCCATCGATGTGAATCTGGGTTCAAGAGGTGAAAGGCCAGTGTCTAATCCTCAATGCCACCCATTTGCTTGGTATTGCTTTGAGTACTCGTGCGCAAAATACCATTGAGCAGAGTGGTGCTAAAGCCTGTACATTTTATGACATCTGTATTCTCTGCAAGGGTTGCTGCAACTTGTCACATTCTGCACATTCTCAATCTCTAAATTTGAGATGGGTCTCCATCCATAAATTTAACACAAATAAGTTTGTCTTGTTTTTAAGACGATAAGCTAGAAATAATTACATGCTCGAATGAGTGATGTAACCCGTGACAACCCTGGAGGTCGATGCTGTCACAAAACACACCACAGTATGAATGCATTGCATTGTCAACATAAGTGACTCAATCTCGCAGAACATTCTAAATTATTGCAGTGTACTGGTCCCCTCAGAGTCGAACCTGTGGCATGGTCGACTTAACTATATACAACTATGGAAGGATTTAAATCATTTCAACTTTTTCCCTGTAACCCTTTTCAGCCCAAAGGTATTATTTTCTCGTGGGGACTGGGTCAGCAGTCGGGAGTGGCATTTTTCAGTCCCTCCGTTAAGGTAGTTGCCAGACTAGTGTAAGACTATCAGCCAGTAATTTATATGGACCAGTTTACTGACTGACTGAAATCCAGACTAGCATCAATTACTTCATCCCTACTCCATTGATCCCAGTGCATTGGTAACACCCATTTCCCCACACATGCTGACAGCTAACCAATACACACTGCTTTTATCTCTTTGTCAATTTTTCTTCTATCCTCATCTCCTTGAGGTACTGATTCTTGTCGGACTATCTGTCCGCAGGTGCTGATAACCCTTCCCGTACCTCAGTCAAGTGCCCATTATTTGTGAGCCTAGACCGTGAATGTTGACAAGCAATTTTACAGTGGAAGTCATCCTGTCCACACGTGGACTTTGGAGCAGGGGTCGCTGGTTAGTGAGCAGCATCAGCAACTTTGGGCTGATTTGTCTTCCCTTGCTCAGGCACTGCTATGAATTTAGCACCCCAAAAGCAGTTGTGGCAGAGATCAACAATGCAAACTAGTTTTAATACCAACGTATGGACCGTCTTGATTTTGTGCGATGGTTGGACTGGGTAGGGTTAATGGTGACATCTGCTAGTTATACAACCTCTATACTGTTACTCCTATTTAGTGCATAGCTGGGCAAATTTGGTTTTAATGCTGCAATTTCAAAGTGTACACTTCTTAAAATCAAAATCTACAGATGCGCTAGGATCCATTTGGTCTGAGCCGCCAAGCAGCACAAAATCATTTTCTCTGACTATCTTTCATTAAACTTTGTCTTTTACAACAGCCTGTACTGCACAGAGTATTTCATCCCAAAATGTATTTGCAGGAAACAGAAAATGTCCCTCCCTCCCCCCACAAAGTGTAAAAGCTCCTGTCCCAGCAGGAAGGTGAAGTGGTAAGTGCAGGCTGCGGGTGTGTGATGTGTAGAACTTTTCACGCACACCAACATCTCCTTTGGTCATTCTGAATAGCTACGTTGTCCTGGGCCAGAAAAGATTCCTCGGTGATGGTGCATCTTTCCTAGAGGAGAGCTAGTGGTCCGTCTCACCAGGGACTCGCTTCCTGTTCAATTGCAGACTCGGTAGAAATGGAAGCTGTACTGTGTGAAGGTTGCTCCCGTGGAGGTGCTCTCACTGTTGCATGTAGCCTGGCTCTGCTGAGAGGAGGAGATAACATTGTGGTCTGGTCTGCAGCATACAATCACAGCAACATGCAAGAAATACAAGACTATGGCTCAGCGTGTGTCATGTACAAAGAGCTGGAAGTGTGTTATGTACAGGGTGCGAAAGTTTGTGGCGGAGGAGCGGCGAGAGATTGTGGTAGGGGTGCGGCAAATGAGTGTAAGGGGGCAAGAAGAGGCGAGGGCCCAGGGGCAGCACGGGCCAGCCCACACTGCGATATGTGTGCACACTAGGTCCGTGCAGCAGAGCAGGTCTCCAGTCGTCTCGGTTAATCCTTGCCACTGGACCAAGACCTAGCTCTGTCAAGCCCGTGTGGTGGCTGGTGTGCAACGGCCACCCCACGTTAAAAAAATCCACGCACAGGCATCTTCCACCCTTCAAGATGTAGGCCAGGACCTGGAATATTAGGTTCTTCATTGAAACACCCCTGTGAACTCAACCCTTTTTGGCGTGGAAGCAAGTCATCCTCGTTTCGAGGGACTGCCAATGATGATGATGACATATACAGGTTAACGGAGCTGGAAGTGTTTTATGTTTAGGATAACAGGGAGCTTGACGTGTGTTATATACAGGATAGTGAAGCAGTGAGTGTTTTACACACCGGATTATAGGGAGTTAGGAATGTATCATATAAAGAAGTGTGGTAGACAGAGCAGCAGATGGCTGGGAGTGTGCTATACTTGTGTAATGGAATGGGAATTCATTTACATATAGCATAGCACTGAGCCGGGCTTGTGTTATAAAAATGGTTCAAGGGTATGTGAGTATGTTATACACAGGATAACAGAGGTCTGGGGGTGTTTAACAGTAGCTCTGTTAATAAAGGATGAGATCAGTGCTTTAGTGAGAAACGATACTGGCTCAGAAGATCAAGATGTTGAAACAGTTTGGTGGAGATAAGGAATAATAAGGGGAAAAAGTCACTGATGGACGCAGTCTGTAGGCCCCCTAACAGTAGCTACACTGTGGACGGAGTATAAATAAAGAAATAATGGAGGCTTGTAAAAAAGGAAGGGCAATAATTATGGGTGATTTTAATCTTCATATTGATTGGACAAAGCAAATTGGCCAGGGTAGCCTTGAGGAAGAGTTCATAGAGTGTATCCGGGATAGTTTCCTTGAACAGTACGTTGCGGAACCAATCAGGGAGCAGGCTATCTTAGATCTGGTACTGTGTAATGAGACAGGATTAATAAACGATCTCCCAGTAAAGGATCCTCCAGGAATAAGTGACCATAGCATGGTTGAATTTCATATTCAGTTGGAGGGTGAGAAAGTTGGATCTCAAACCAGTGTCCTAAGCTTAAATAAAGGAGACTACAAAGGTATGAAGGCAGAGTTGGCTAAAGTGGACTGGGAAAATAGATTAAAGTGAGGGATGGTTGATGAACAGTGGCAGACATTTAAGGAGATATTTCACAACTCTCAACAAAAATATATCCCAATAAGAAGGAAAGACTACAAGAGAAGGGATAACCATCCGTGGCTAACGAAGGAAATAAGGGATTGTATCAAATTGAAAACAAGGGCAGACAATGTGGCCAAGACTAGTGGGAGGCCAGAGGATTGGGAAACATGTAAAAGCCAACAAAGAATAACTAAAAAAATAATAGAGAGGGCAGATAGATTATGAAAGTAAATTAGCACGAAATATAAAAACAGATAGTAAGAGTTTTTACAGATACATAAAAAGAAAAAAAGTGGCTAAAGTAAATGTTGGTCCCCTAGAGGATGAGACTGGGGAATTAATAATGGGGAACAGGGAAATGGCAGAGACTTTGAACAAATATTTTGTATCGGTCTTCAGGGTAGAAGACACTAAAAACATCCCAATAGTGGATAATCAAGGGGCTATAGGGAGGGAGGAAGTTAATACAATCACTATCACTAAAGAAGTAGTACTTGGTAAAATAATGGGACTCAAGACGGACAAGTCCCCTGGACCTGATTTCCAGAAGGAATTCGATAAGGTGCCACATAAAAGGTTACTGCACAAGATAAAAGTTCATGGGGTTGGGGTAATATATTAACATGGATAGAGAATTGGCTAACGAACAGAAAACAGAGAGTCGTAATAAATGGGTAATTTTTCGGTTGGCAAACAGTAACTGGTGGGGTGCCGCAGGGATCGGTGCTGGGGCCTCTACTATTTACAATCTATATTAATGACTTGGATGAAGGGACCGAGTGTAATGTAGCCAAGTTTGCTGATGATGCAAAGATGGGTGGGAAAACAAATTGTGAGGTGGACACAAAAAATCTGCAATGGGATATAGACAGGCTAAGTGAGTGGGCAAAAATTTGGCAGATGGAGTATACTGTGGGAAAGTGTGAGGTTATCCACTTTGGCAGAAATAATAGAAAAGCAAATTATAATTTAAATGGGAAAAATTGCAAAGTGCTGCTGTACAGAGGGGCCTGGTGGTCCTTGAGCATGAAACACAAAAAGTTAGTATTCAAGTACAGCAAATAATCAGGAATGCAAATGGAATGTTGGCCTTTATTGCAAGGGGAATAGACTATAAAAGCAGGGAAGTCCTGCTACAACTGTACATGGTATTGGTGAGGCCACACCTAGAGTACTGCGTGCAGTTTTGGTCTCCATAATTAAGGAAGGATATACTTGCATTGGAGGCTATTCAGAAAAGGTTCACTAGGTTGATTCCAGAGATGAAGGCGTTGACTTATGAAGATAGGTTGAGTAGGTTGGGCCTATACACATTGGAGTTCAGAAGAATGAGAGATGATCTTAGCGAAACATATAAGATCATGAGAGGGCTCGACAAGTTGGATACAGAGAGGATATTTCCACTCATAGGGGAAACTAAAACTAGGGGACATAGTCTCAGAATAAGGGGCCTCCCATTTAAAATTGAAATGAGGAGGAATTTATTCTCTCAGAGGGTTGTAAATCTATGGAATTCTCTGCCCCAGAGAGCTGTGGAAGCTGGATCATTGAATATATTTAAGACAGAGATAGATGATTTTTGAGCAATAAAGGAATAAAGGGTTATGGGGAGCGGGCGGGGAAGTGGAGCTGAGTCCATGATCAGATCAGCCATGATCTTATTGAATGGCGGAGCAGGCTCGAGGGGCCGTATGGCCTACTCCTGCTCCTATTTCTTATGTTCGTATGTTTAAGATATAGGATAACAGGGAGCTGAATGTGTATTATATACAGGGAGCTGGAGCTGCTATAATTAAGTAACATTGGGACTGTGCCTCTCGGTCGCTGTACATTGAGCTCCTGATTTCAATGTCGACACTGTGGCTGTTGTGAAGTGGAGGCCAAGTTTCTCCACAGTCATCATCATAGGCAGTACCTCGAAATCGAGGAAGACTTGCTTCCACTCCAAAAGTGAGTTCTCAGATGACTGAGTTGTCCATGAGGGTCCTGACATTCCAGTTCCCGAACTTCATTTTGAAGGGTGGAAGATGCCTGTGCGTGGATTTTTTTAACGTGTGGTGGCCGTTGCACACCAGCCACCACACGGGCTTGACAGAGCTAGGTCTTGGTCCAGTGGCAAGAGGGTCCAAGATGACTGGAGACCAGGCTCTGCTGTATGAGCCACAGTAAGAGTAAAACAAACTGATAGGACCAAGTGTTTCGTTTTGGAGGCCCTTTTATTTGGTGTTTTTAAGTTGAAATAATTCAGCCTCATATCAGCAATCCCTCACCATCTTTTACTGGCGAGCAAGACAAGGCGAGGGAACGGCGCTGAATCCCAGCTCAGTGAACATCCGCAGGATGTGAACCGAGGGCCGGAGGCTCATGGAGCAGCTTGAGGGCCATAGACAAAGGGATGGTCTAAGTGACACAGGGAGCCACACTATATTATGAATACTGTACGATTAAAACTAAGCCAACTCATAAGTCTTCCACGTGATGCAAACCAGACTGTTTAAGAACATAAGAACATAGAAATAGGAGCAGGAGTAGGCCATACGGCCCCTCGAGCCTGCTCCGCCATTCAATAAAGATCATGGCTGATCTGATCATGGACTCAGCCCCACTTCCCCGCCCGCTCCCCATAACCCCTCATCCCATTAACGTTTAAGAAACTGTCCATTTCTATCTTAAATTTATTCAATGTCCCAGCTTCCACAGCTCTCTGAGGCAGCGAATTCCACAGATTCACAAACCTCTGAGAGAAGAAATTCCTCCTCATCTCAGTTCTAAATGGGCGGCCCCTTATTCTAAGATCATGCTCTCTAGTTCTAGTCTCTCCCACCAGTTTGATACGAGGAAACTTATAAATTGCCATGGGAAAATTTTGTACTTGAATTATCAAAATTTTACGTACTTAAGAATGATGACTGAAAGGAAACTCGCAAATGTGAAATTAAAAAAACCATCAGAGCAATGTGTTGGTACCAGCACAAGGTGCCATCTGATGGTTGAACTTGGGTTCATGCACGTGATCCCTGACACTGGTGAGCTCCTGGTCTCAGTCATGTCATTGTGTAGGGGAAGGGGCCACTTAGTGGAGATCTCGTACTTTCCCACAGGGAGGGGCGAAGATTGGAGGTAGAGTCATCCCGAGATGCTCTACTGAACCTCCTAGCAGCTGGCTGTAGAGTGGCACTGGTCTGGGAGATTTGGGATTCGGTCATCTATCAAGGGGTATGGAGAGAAAGCAGGAAAGGGGTACTGAGGTGAATGATCAGCCATGATCTTATTGAATGGTGGTGCAGGCTCGAAGGGCCGAATGGCCTACTCCTGCACCTATTTTCTATGTTTCTATGTTTCTATCCATCTGCCCGTTTGCCCTTGGGTGGTTCAATGAAACCCAGTCAGAGAAAAGTGAAAATCTGTGGCAATTGTTTGTTTCCGACTTGTTGTAAATGGCCTGAAGGATACTGTGTATGTGTGTTTACCAGAGGTTGCTATTTTTATGCCTTTTGAAAATGTAATGGCACATTGAGCAAATACTGCAGCAGTTCTAGGTAATAATGTCACCAAGAATTCCCTTCAATCTTCCCCATTATATCAATGATCCTTCCAACCACCAAAGTTAAGATAAACCTGGAAGTAGCGATGAGGTGATTCTAAGCTTGAGATTTAGAGGCTTGTTGAGTGTAGGAGGAGGGAAGAGTTGTAGGAGGTAAAGAGTTCCACAATTTAGAAGTCCTGGGAAAGAATGAGGTAAAATCAGAGCTGGTGCAATGAGTCTTGATTTCAACACAATTAGGATGCATGGAGAAGGGAAATCATGTCGGATGGTGATTTTTGAACTAAGAAGGAACAAAATATTGCACCAGCCCTTCAGCACTGTCCTTATGTCAGAGATTCACTTGATACTCACCGGATCAGCCACTCGGAAGTGATAGGTGATGTCGTAGTATGGTGCAACCACCAGTGGCCATATATGTGTTGTTCCCTGTGGTCGAGAGAAGAGAAAGGGATGGTAAATGCAATGTTAATACTAATGAGATTCCAAAGCCCATTTTTCAGTCTCTTCTCTTTCTTCAATATCAACTATTTAATTCAGAATTGTTGGCTTCTTTACCAATACGTTAGCTGACCAGATTATGGCATCATTCTCATGTAATTAGCAGGGACCTTTATTTCCACGAGGCAATGTTACCCAACAAGAAATTGGCTGGTGCAAACCAACCTGCACTTGTACCTGTTCAGTGTTGAAGTGCTAACAAAAAAGAAATATTGCTATATATTTAACTTGGGTAATTTGTCCAAACTTTGTTTTTTATAATTGATGTTAACAGGTGGCTGATGTTTGGAAGTGCCTTGGCACAGACTAAAGCTGCACGGAGTTCAGTGTGGCTCTTTGGTAGCACACATTGAGGAAATTTAACTCAGCCCGGTTTCGGGGGGGGGGAAATCCTTACCGAGCCAGAGCACAGCCGGGAACCTAGGTGAGACACTTCAAGGCAACAGCATTCAGGCAGATTCTTGGGTGGGGATGTCTGACGGTGATGCAACACCTGGGAGAGATGAAACTCGTATCTGGGGTGAGAAACCTCAAGGAGATAGAGACAGGTTTCTCGGTGAAAGACCTCAAACTGATGGAGTTCAGCCAGCTTCCTGGGGAGGATATCTGAGGGTGATGAAGCTCAGCAAGGCTCCTTAGTTTGAAATCTTTGAGGGGATGGATCTGTCAGGATTCTGGATGGGATTCCTCCCAGAAAGGCATCTCTGTTGGGTTCCACAGCGAGGTCTCCAGGAGGTGGAGCTCAGAAAGGATGGAATATTCAAGGATATGGACTTATAGGCTACTTAAGATATATGCTCATCACACCAATTTAATAAGGAGTCACACTTCCTGGAAAAGTTCACTCACCCAGCTCTTACATTTTGAAGTGACAGAGAAAGTGTAAAAATTAAGTTTACCTGGGTCACTGATGTTTCTGTCTTCAAACCAGTGTTTGAAATACTCCCACATAAATTGCCGTAGTTGACACTGCATAGGTAAATGGCCAGAGGCAACGCAGTCCTATCAAAAAAAAGGAAAAACATAAGTGTAACAGCAAGAAAAGAGATATTGGTTGCGTTTCACCTGTGGGCTTGAATCGAATCCAGACTGCAGGACGTCTGCTCTCTCTTTCGGCTGCCCTGTGTGAACCGAGACTGGGACAGTCCCAATCCAGTTCTTATTGAATATGTGTACACAGCATAAAAGACCCATAATATAACACAAATTGACAATCTCATTCAGAAATGCAGTAAGGATAGCTGATATGAGATATAAAAATATTGACAGATCTGTGGGTAGAGTGCTATTTTGAGGTTAGAGTTAAAGCTGTTGAGGCTAGGTTAATTCAAAATTTCAAAACAGAGATTGATAGATTTTTGTGAGGCAAGGTTATTAAGGGTTACGGAACCATGGCAGATAGATGGAGTTAAGACGTAGACCAGCCATGATCTAATTGAATGGAGCAACAGGCGCAAGGGGCTGAATGGCCTCGTCCTGTTCCTATGTTCCTAGGTTGCTGCTGAGCACAGAAGAAATTTGTGCTCTAACCCATGTGTTCATTATGTTTTTTTAAATTCAGAAACTCAGGTGAAGGGCCAAAGTTCACAGTGCAGGGCACTTCCAGAGAGGAAAAGAGTTGAAGAGGAGGTAAATCCGGAAGTAGTAATCAGCTAATGCCAAGCTTGAAGATTGTCGAAGGAAGGAAATACTGAGAGCGATGAGGAGTTCCACAATTTTGAGATCCTGGGAAAGAATGAGTTAGAGTAGGAGACATTGGCCTCAATCCATAGAGAAGGACGAGTGTGCAGGAAAAGCATTTCTAGCTTATGAGGGACAACATAGGAACGTTCAGAGGACCATTCACCATAGTAGTATTCAGAAAATAGAGAGGGATGGACAAGGGATCCAAAGAGTAAGAAAAATGTTTAGCACTAACATCTCTGAGCTTGATGGAAGAAAGGGGGCGTATGACAGATGTCAGGTTGAGAATACGTGAGAATCAGGCTGAATATAGAAAGTTCAGAGGGGAAGTGGAAATGGAAATAAGAGGGGCAAAGAGAGAGTATGAGAATAGAATGGCAGCTAACATAAAAGGGAATCTAAAAGTCTTCTATAGGCTTAGAAATAGTAAACGGGTAATAAGAGGGGGGGGTCGGGCCGATTATGGGCACGGAGACCCTGTGCATGGAGGCAGAGGGCATGGCTGAGGATTTTGCATCTGTCTTCACCAAGGAAGAAGATGCTGCCAAAGTCTTGGTGAAAGAGGAGGTAGTTGAGATAGTGGATGGGATAAAAATTGATAAAGAGGAAGCACAGGTTGAGCGTCCAAAATCCGGAAACCTCGGGACTGAAGCCGTTCCGGATTCCGGGTGCTTCCGGATTTTGGGATGTCTTTGCCTGGGTCGAGGTAGGTGGGGTCAGGCAGCCGAGGTAAGGGGGTGAGGACGGCCCGCCGAGGTAAAGGGGGGGAGAAGAGGGGGAGCCGGAGCTGGGGCAAAGTTGGGCCGCCGAGGGCCGGGGTGGGCGAAGTCGCGGCGAAATCGGGCCGGAGGTCGGGCCGCCGAGAACCGGGGCGAGATTGGGCCGCCGAGGGCCGGGGTGGGGCGAAGTCGCGGCAAAATCGGGCCGGAGGTCGGGCCGCTGAGGGCCGGGGCAAGGGAGGCTGGGGCGAAGTCGGGTCGCCGAGGTAGGGGGAGTCCGGATTTCGGAACATTTTCCGGTTTCTGGACGACCCCGCCATGGATCGGCCCGGATTCCGGAACATTCCGAATTTTGGATCTCCGGATTTTGGACTGTACTAGAAAGGCTGGCTGTACTTAAAGTAGATAAGTCACCAGGACCGGATGGGCTGCATCCTAGGATGTTAAGGGAAGTAAAGGTGGAAATTGCAGAGGGACTGACCATAATCTTCCAATCCTCCTTAGATATGGAGGAGGTGCCAGAGGACTGGAGAATTGCAAACGTTACACCCTTGTTCAAAAAAGGGTGCAAGGATAAACCCAGCAACTACGGGCCAGTCAGTTTAATCTCAGTGGTGGAGAAGCTTCTAGAAACAATAATCGGGACTAAATTAAGAGTCACTTGGATAGGTGAGGAGTAAATGGGAACTTTTCAGAATGGCAGGCAGTGACTAGTGGGGTACCGCAAGGTTCTGTGCTGGGGCCCCAGCTGTTTACATTGTACATTAATGATTTAGACGAGGGAATTAAATGTAGTATTTCCAAATTTGCGGATGACACTAAGTTGGGTGGCAGTGTGAGCTGCGAGGAGGATGCTATGAGGCTGCAGAGTGACTTGGATAGGTTAGGTGAGTGGGCAAATGCGTGGCAGATGAAGTATAATGTGGATAAATGTGAGGTTATCCACTTTGGTGGTAAATACAGAGGGACAGACTATTATCTGAATGGTGACAGATTAGGAAAAGGGGAGCTGCAACGAGACCTGGGTGTCATGGTACATCAGTCATTGAAGGTTGGCATGCAGGTACAGCAGGCAGTTAAGAAAGCAAATGGCATGTTGGCCTTCATAGCGAGGGGATTTGAGTACAGGGGCAGGGAGGTGTTACTACAGTTGTACAGGGCCTTGGTGAGGCCACACCTGGAGTATTGTGTACAGTTTTGGTCTCCTAACTTGAGGAAGGACATTCTTGCTATTGAGGGAGTGCAGCGAAGGTTCACCAGACTGATTCCCGGGATGGCGGGACTGACTTATCAAGAAAGACTGGATCAACTGGGCTTGTATTCACTGGAGTTCAGAAGAATGAGAGGGGATCTCATAGAAACGTTTAAAATTCTGACGGTTAGATGCAGGAAGAATGTTCCCAATGTTGGGGAAGTCCAGAACCAGGGGTCACAGTCTAAGGATAAGGCGTAAGCCATTTAGGACCGAGATGAGGAGAAACTTCTTCACCCAGAGAGTGGTGAACCTGTGGAATTCTCTACCACAGAAAGTTGTTGAGGCCAATTCACTAAATATATTCAAAAAGGAGTTAGATGTAGTCCTTACGACTAGGGGGATCAAGGGGTATGGCGAGAAAGCAGGAATGGGGTACTGAAGTTGCATGTTCAGCCATGAACTCATTGAATGGTGGTGCAGGCTCGAAGGGCCGAATGGCCTACTCCTGCACCTATTTTCTATGTTTCTATTTTTCTATGTTTCTATGTTTCTATGTAATTAAGAAAAGCCAGCACGGATTTGTTAAAGGCAAATCATGTTTAACCAACTTGACTGAGTTTTTTGATGAGGTAAGAGAGGGTTGATGAGGGCAATGCGGTTGACGTGGTGTACATGGATTTCCAAAAGGCGTTTGATAAAGTGCCACATAACAGGCTTGCCAGAAAAGTTGAAGCCCATGGAATGAAAGGGACAGTGGCAGCATGAATACGGGATTGGCTCAGTGACAGGAAACAGAGAGTAGTGGTGAACGCTTGTTTATCGGACTGGAGCAAGTTATATAGTGGTTTTCCCTAGGGGTCAGTACTGGGACCACTGCTTTTCTTGAAATATATTAATGACTTGGATGTGGGTGTACAGGGCACAATTTAAATATTTGCTGATGACACAAAACTTGGAAGTTTAGTGAACACTGAGGAGGATAGTGATAGACTTCAGGAGGACATAGACAGGCTGGTGGGATGGGCGGACATGTGGCAGATGAAATTTAACACAGAAAAGTGCAAAGTGATACATTTTGGTAGGAAGAATGAGGAGAGGCAATATAAACTAAAGGGTACAATCCTAAAGGGTTGCAGGAACAGAGAGACCAGGGTGTATATGGGCACAAATCGTTGAAGGTGGCAGGGCAGTTGAGAAAGTGGGTAAAAAAGCATAGGGGATCGTGGGCTTCATAAATAGAAGTATAGAGTACAAAAGCAAGGAAGCTATAAACATTTATAAAACACTGGTTCGGCCTCAATTGGAGTATTGTGTCCAATTCTGGGCATCACTTTAGGAAGGATGTGAAGGCCTTAGAGAGGGTGCAGAAAAGATTTACGAGAATGGTTCCAGGGATGAGGGACTTCAGTGACGTGGATAGACTGGAGATGCTGGGATTGTTCTCCTTGGAGCAGAGAAGGTTGAGAGGAGATTTGATCGAGGTGCTCAAAATCAGGAGGGGTCTGGACAGAGCAGATAGAGATAAACTGTTCTCCATTGGCGGAAGGGTCGAGAACCAGAGGACACAGATTTAAGGTGATTGGCAAAAGAACTAAAGGCGATATGAGGAAAAACATTTTTACGCAGCGAGTGGTTAGGATCTGGAATGCGCTGCCCAAGAGGGTGGTGGAGGCAGACTCAATCGTGGCTTTCAAAAGGAAATTGGATAAGTAGCTGAAGGAAAAAAGAATTGCAGGGCTATGGGGAAAAGGCGGGGGAAGTGGGACTGGTTGAAGTGCTCTTGCAGAGAGCCGGCACGGGCTTGACGGGCCGAATGGCCTCCCTCTGTGCTGTAACCGTTCTATGAATCTTTCATTTCAGGTCGATGACCTTTCGTCAGAACTGGACAAAGTTAATGATATAATAGGATTTAAGCAAGTGTAGAGGCAGGAACAGGGGGAGGGGATTGAAGAACAAAAGGGAAGGTCTGTGACAGGGTGGAAGGGAGGAGAGATTAAATGACAAAAGGGATGAAAGGAGATGGTAATGGGACAAGTAAAGGTACAAAAGCTGGGTCTGGAAGAGATGTAATTAGGAACGGCAGAATCATCAAAAGCTGTTGTCTTGGGCCAGAGGTTATGGTTTGACATCGGCCAAAGCAGCAGTAAGGGTGCAACAGTAAGGCACCTGATCCTATCCAGCGACACCTGCTGGGGAATCCATTGAGGGTTATTCTTCTCAAGCAACAACTTGTATTTGTATAGTGTCCCACGGCACTTTACAGGATCGTTATCAGACAAAACCTGGCACCGAGCCACATAAGGAGATATTTGGAGAGATAAGCAAAAAGTTGATCTAAGAGGTAGGTTTTATGGCATGTTTTAAATGAGGAGTGAGAGATAGAGAGGCGGAGAGGTTTAGAGAGGGAATTCCAGAACCGAAGGTCTCGGTTGCTGAAAACATGGCCACCAATGGTGCGGTGAGGTAAATTAGGGCTGCACAAGAGGCCCGAATTGGAGGATCACAGAGTTCTCAGAGGGTTTTGGGCTGGTGGAGGTTAGAGAGATAGACAGGGGCGAGAAAACAAGGATGAGAATTTTAAAATGGAGGTGTTGCTGGATTGGGAGCCAATGTAGGTCAGCACAGGGGACTTAGTGAAGTTAGGGTACAGGCAGCAGAGTTTTGGATGAGCTCAAGTTTTGGGAGGGTAGAAGATGGGAGGCCGGCCAGGAGAGCTTTGAAATAGTCGATAAAATACAGTAAAACCGCCTGCTGACACTCTGCCATTGCTCCTGTTTGAGAGTTGTCAGCGTTTGTGGAACTGTACCCAGCAAAAGTCAGTGACGTCGGAACAGGCAGGAAGAAAAATGGTGGGGGGAAGGGGTGGAGGGAGGGGATGGGGAAAGTAACCCGAGAACAATATTCAGTTTATTGCAGCCATTTCTAGAATTCAGGAAATATGCCAAGTCAGATCCATTTCTTCACCGAATGATATTGTCAGTGCCCGACATGCAAAGCTATCCAGAAAAACTGGTTACTTTTCTATATCACATGAAAGGTGAGACTTTGAATGTCAGTATTCAGAGATCTAATTTAATTGAGCATTAATGCATTTACACGCATTCTTCAAGCCAATATTTGCATACCTCAGGTCACCGTATTGTGAGAATGGGCTTGATTAGAACTTGATGAAAGATGTGCTTGGAATTTATTCTTGGAGAAAATACTTTTTGATATATTAAAATCAAGGAGTTGCTGGACCGTGTGCCAATGTAGGTCAGTGAGCACAGGGCTGACTGGTGAACAGGACATGGTGTGAGTTAGAATATGAGCAGCAGAGTTTTGGATGAGCTCAAGTTTACGGAGGGTCAATATTCTAGAACTGTGGAAAAGATGATGGTATTTATTCACTAATATACCCCACTACAGGTGGAGCAATACTTGTGCCTCACAGGAGTGGGACAATCACAAGATCACAAGATAGGTACAGAGGAGGAAGGCCATTTGGCCCAACTTGATTCATCAATCCAGAAGAGTCCTCTAACATCATCTCATTGTAGTCATCAATTGTTTCTGAAATGATTCTGGATTTTTGCCTCCACTGCTCTATCTGGAACTCTATTCCACATGTTTGGTTACTGTTTGTATGAAGAGGAATTTCCTGCTGTCTGTCCTAAAAGTACCCATCTCTAGGTTAAACTTGTGGCTGTAATTCTTCTCCAGCAGTTTAATGTAAATACCCCTAAGCTTATACGCAAATTATAAGATCACCTCTCCGTTGCCTCCTTTTCGGGATGAAATCCCAAGTCTCCCCATTCTATCCTCACAACTCAGACCTGTTCCCAGCGATCAGCCTCCAGTGCTCAAACTTCTCTCTCTCGTTTCTTGGTGACCAGAGCTGCACACAGTATTCAAGGTCTGACTAAAGAACTATCAGGTATGGGCATTACCTCCTCTCATTTGTATTCTACAGTTTTAGCTTTGGAGCTGAACATCCTATTGGCTTTGTTGATTGCTGCTTTGCATTGGTTGGGCAAGTTTAGTGCTGAGTCTATTAAAAAACCCACGTCTGTTTCAACTTCATCCTTCATTTTCTAAGCATCATTCATGGAGCATATGTGTGACATCTATTTTTTTCCTGATGTATACCACATTACATTTGTTTGCATTAAATTTAATCGGGCATTGTGCTTCCCACGTATCTTGTCCAATTTATTCTATAATTTCTGAGCTGCACCATCTAGTTTGGTACCATCTGCAAATTTGACCACTTTGCATTGGGTTTTTGAATCCAGGTGATTTATGTAAATTAGAAACAACAGTGGTCCAGGCATCGGGGCACCCCATTGAGTGCTTCCGCCCACTTGGACATAACTCCTCTCGTGCGTACATAGCGTTTCCTACCTTTCAAACCATCTCTTATCCATTCTCTTTGATTTTAATTAAGACTTTCATGTGGAACTTTGTCAAAATCCTTTTGGGAGTCAGAATACACTGCATCATTGGGCTTACCGTTGTTCACTGAGATTGTCAATTCTTCAAAATAGTCGAGGTGGTTGGTCAGTCAGGATTTTCCCCTTGTGACTCTATACTGACTGCTGTGAACGAGGTTATTCACATGCCAGACACGAGACTCCCAAAGCAAGCTCTCTACTCGGAACTCCTTCATGGCAAACAAGCCAAAGGTGCGTAGCGGAAACGTTACAAGGAAACCCTCAAAGCCTCCTTGATAAAGTGCAACATCCCCACTGACACCTGGGAATCCCTGGCCAAAGGCCACCCGAAGTGGAGGAAGTCCATCCGGGAGGGCGCTGAGCACCTCGAGTCTCATCGCCGAGAGCATGCAGAAATCAAGCGCAGGCAGCGGAAAGAGTGTGCGGCAAACCTGTTCCACCCTCCCTTTCCCTCAGCGACTATCTGTCCCACCTGTGACAGAGACTGTGGTTCTTGTATTCGACTATTCAGCCACCTAAGGACTCATTTTAAGAATGGAAACAAGTCTTCCTCGATTCTGAGGGACTGCCTATAATGATGATGATGATGTACAGATAATCCTTAAATCGACTCCTGATAATCAATTCCATTATTTATGTGGAATGGAAGTAAGACTAATGGATTGCTAGTTGCTTGTGGCTACTTACATAAGAACATAAGAAATAGGAACAGGAGTAGGTCATTTGACACCTTTTTTGAAAATGGGCACCACATTGGTCTGTTTCGAATCTTCTAGCACCTCCCCAGTGTCCCACATGGCAGATGAATTTCAATGCAGAGAAGTGTGAGGTGATACATTTCAGTAGTAAAAAATGAGGAGAGACCATTCATACTAAATGATACAAATTTAAAGGGGGTGCAAGAACAGAGACCTGGGGATGCTTGACCACAAATCTTTGAAGGTGGCAGGACAGGTTAATGAAGCACATGGGATCCTGGGCTTCATAAATAGAGGCACAGAGTACAAAAGCCCAGACGTTATGCTAAACCTGTATAAAACACTGGTTCAGCCCCAGCTGGAGTATTGTGTCCAATTCTGGGCACCACACTTTAGGAAAGGCGTGAAGGCTTTGGAGAGGGAGCAGACGAGATTTACGAGAATGGTTCCAGAGATGAGGGACTTCAGTTACATGGATAGACTGGAGAAGCTGGGGTTGTTCTCCTCAGAGCAGAGAAGGCTAGGAGGAGAGTTGATAGAGGTGTTTAAAATAATGAAGGGTTTAGATAGAGTACATAAAGAGAAATTGTTTCCAATGGCTGAAGGGTCAATAACTGAAGGGCACAGATTTAAGGTGATTGGCCAAATAACCAGAGGTGACACGAGGAAAAACACAGCGAGTGGTTAGGATTTGGAAGGCACTGCCTGATAGGGTGGCAGATACAGATTCAATAGTAATCTTCAAAAGGGAAATGGATAAATACGTAAAGGAGAAAAAATTAAATGGATATGGGGAAAGAGTAGGGAGTGGGACTAACAGGATTGCTCTACGAAATAACCAGCGTAGACTCGATGGGCCGAATGGCCTCTTTCTGTGCGGTACTATTCTATGGCTTGATGATAATGGTTGTCAGTGGTTCACAAATCTCTGCCCTAGGCTTTTCAGCACTGTGGGATAAATACCACCGATAAATTATAAAAAGAAAAGACTTGCATTTATATAGCGCCTTTCACGACCACTGGACCTCTCAAAGCGCTTTACAGCCAATTAAGTACTTTTGGAATATAGTCATTGTTGTAATGTGGGAAATGCGGCAGCCAATTTGCACACAGCAAGCTCCCACAAATAGCAATGTGATGATGACCAGATCATATGTTTTAGATGTTTGTGGGATAAATATTGGCCAGGACACCGAGGATAACTCCCCTGCTCTTCTTCGAAATAGTGCCATGGGATCTTTTACATCCACCTGAAGAGCAGACGGGGCCTCGGTTTAACGTCTCATCCGAAAATACCGTATATTTATTGAGTTAGTTCATCTCAGCCAGGGAAGCAGCAGGCAGCTTCAATTGGCCTCAGTACCCCGGACTTGGAAAGGAAAAAATAACCATCTCGCGATGGCTAACCAGCAATTTCTGCTGGAAAGTGCAGGTGCATCAATTTTGGGGAGGGATAGGATTGGGCTTGGTTGTGACATTCAGTTAAAGATCCTAAGAGCTCTAACCGTTTGGGCTCACCTGAAAAATGTCCACTTAGAAACATAGAAATTTACAGCGCAGAAGGAAGCCATTTCGTGTCCACGCCGGCCGACAAAGAGCCACACGGCCCTTGGTCAGCAGCCCTGAAGGTTGCATATAAACCTATGAACAATGACGGAAAGGCAAAGAGCACCCAGCCCAACCAGTCCACCCTACACAACTGCGACACCCATCACACTGAAACATAATACTTTGGTGAAGTACTGCCATGTGATAAGGACCAATGTATTTATCCCCTGAAAAGCTAAAGATTCTTCTTCACAGTTACAACAAACTTAAGAGACATCGACAACAGAAAGCTCTACATTCAAGAAAACAAGTCACTTACTGCATTTGAAGAGTGATAGTGACATCTACGGGTGTGGTCTTGCTGACTGGAATTGAGTAAGTGTAATTCCCTGAGCTACAGAAGAGATCAGAGGACAGTTAGTGTTCAAGTAGAAGATGGCAGATGTAGACTGTGCGATTCCTTTCTCACAGTCAGTTTTCTGTTGTTTCGCAACTTTTTTAGGCATCAGTGCAATAGCCAATCCAGTACAACATGTAGAGGAAGCATTACCAGGACACCCTCAAAACCTCCCTGATAAAGTGCAACATCCCCACCAACACCTGGGAGACCCTGGCCAAAGATCGCCCTAAGTGGAGGAAGTGCATCCGGGAGGGCGCTGAGCACCTCGAGTCTCATCGCCGAGAGCATGCAGAAACCAAGCGCAGGCAGCGGAAAGAGCGTGCGGCAAACCTGTCCCACCCACCCTTTCCCTCAATGACTATCTGTCCCACCAGTGACAGGGACTGTGGCTCTCATATTGCACTGTTCAGCCACCTAAGGACTCATTTTTAGAGTGGAAGCAAGTCTTCCTCGATTCTGAGGGACTGCCTATGATGATGACAACATGTAAATACAGAATGAATAATACCATTGTTGCCATGGGAAACAAATACATTGACCTTCCCAAAATGAGGAGCATCTTTCAAACCATTTAAAATATCTGGGATAATGATTTTTGGGGTCAATTCCTCATTTTATGTACCATTTTGGGTTTAAGTTCATGTTCTCAATCTTTGCCCATTGCAGATATCAGTCCCAGTAGAGGGCTAATAAAATTAGCACAAGGGGCTTAGTTCCTCTGAGCTATTGTTTCAAATTATGTTACCAATAAAGTTCTGGGACAAAACTATTTCTTTTATCCACCTGGTTTCTGCTACTCAATGAGCATTTTCCAAAAAACAAATATTATAAATGACGCCAAAGCATAGCAGAGATAATGAGCCTGAAATTTCGATATCCTGGGTCCGTATGGAGTTTCTACGGACCCGGGAAGGCATCGGAAAAGCTGGCTTTCAGTGCACAATGTGCATGTGCTGAAAACCGGCTTTTCCGATCTGTCAAGTTTCTGGCTTGACAGATCCTCCGCATCTCGGGAGCGAGGACATTTGTACGGGCAAATTTCCGATATTTACGCTGACAAATGTCCTCAAAAATCTTGCGCCTGAAAAAGCAGGCGCATAGCCTACTTTTACAGGTGCAAGTGTTTTAAAAAACACAAAAACATCTAGAAATAAAGTTATGAAAACATAGTTTATTGTTTAAAAACCCTCCCCACAATGGTTAGTTAATTTTAAGGCGACATAATTAAAAAAACTTTAAAAAAGAAATCAAGACAATATTTTTTTATATTAATAACTTTAATTTAAATTAATCTTAAATATGTAGTGTATATTTTCTATTTTTTATTCGTGTTTTGGGTGTTTGGGGGGTTCCTGAACCCCTGGGTAAAATGGCACCAACAGGTGCACCGGAGCAAGAGGAAAAGGTCGCTGTCTTGCTGGGAGTCAGTAGAGGCAGCCCAGTGTCTCCATCTCCTGGCCCCTCTGGCACTGTGCAAGGCACAGATGGCACAGAAACTGAGGTGCATCAAGGAGTATGGAGAGAAAGCAGGAAAGGGGTACTGAGGTGAATGAATCAGCCATGATCTTATTGAATGGTGGTGCAGGCTCGAAGGGCCGAATGGCCTACTTCTGCACCTATTTTCTATGTTTCTATGTTTCTCATTCATAGTAATAGAAGTTTCGGACTCACGGAACTCCTATTACTATGAATGAGAATATACTATAGCTGATTGGCTGCCCAGAGCCATGTGACTCCAGCTCCAGGCCTGCGCACGTCCCGACGTGCACGAGCTGCGATGCGCAGCAAGAGGAGTCCTGTGCATCGGAAAGTCGAGCGGGCGCAGCACCTTCAGGTAGGTGCGCATTTTTTCTCTAAAATCTAGTCGAACGCCCGCGGGAAGGAGAAAGCGGAATTTTCTGGGCCAATGCGATTTAATGTAAAAAAATTCAAGGCCAGAACTTCCCTTTCAAATTATCCATTGTTGTAACTTAATTTAAATATTACTGTCTTGCACCAATTCATTTATCCACGCTGTGCAAAAATAGGGACGCTGATCCAGTATACTGCACCCAGTCAGTGTATATGTAGGAAAACTAACCCAGTATACTGCATCCATTAAGTGTCTATATAGCAGCACTGATCCGGGACAGCTCACATGGTAAATGTATATACAGGAGCAACAATAATTATAACGCAGCCCGTCAGTGTATACACAGGGACACTGTTCCGGATACCACAGCCAGTCAGTGTACATGTAGGTACAGTGATCGAGTCTACCACCCCAGTCCAGGTATATTTAGTGAACCTGATTTAATATACCACACCCAGACTGTGTATATCGGGACTCTGATCCAGTGCACTGCACCCAGTCACTGTGCACATACAGACCTGATCTAATAAAGCTGACCTGTAAAATGCTTTGTTTAATAGCCTGACTGAGAGCTTATTCTCCATCTGCATATATAAGGACACCAATTCAGTATGGCACATCAGCCCCTCTCTGTGTACATATAGGGAGCTTCATCCAGATTTCCGCCCCCAGTGATTGTGTATATTTCGGGGATCTTGATCTGGTATATCCTCGATTTTAGGGGTACGGTAACATGGTGGTTATGTGACTGGACTAATAATCCAGAGAGCCTGGACTAATGATCCGGAGACATGAGCTCAAATCCCAGCAGCTGGGGAATTTAAATTCAGTTAATTAAATAAATCTAGAATAAAAATCTATTATCAGTAATGGTGACCATGAAATTACCGGATTGTCATCTAAACCCATCTGCTTCACTCATGTCCTTCAGGGAAGGAAATCTGTCCGATATGTGACTCCAGACCCACAGCAATGTGGTTGACTCTTAACTGCCCTCTGAATAGGCGGCTCACCACCTCCTTCTCGAGGGCAATAAATGCCGGCAATGCCTACATCCCAGGAACTCATTTTGTTAATAAATTGCTTCCCCCGACCTCTTCCCGGTGTATACAGGGACCTTGATCCCATACAGCGAACCTATGAAGCATTCAGTCTATTATCCTGACTGGGAACTCTGTCCTCCTCACTGTTGTTGTCCTGCAGTAACACTGACATTTGATGGCATTTCAGTCACCACGCCAAGAAGCAGATGCCGCTGATATTTCATACCTGCAGGATCCTTGCTTCAGACAATACTGTTCGGAGATCACCAGACCATTCTCAACGATCCGGGCAGAAGTCAAGGTGGTATTCTTCACTTTTGGGAGGAGAAAGGGGATGGTTACAACTTGCCACAAAGAAACATGCATGTGTGTGTGTGTAGAGTGCAACCAGCAGGCCCCAATATCGACATGGGGCAGGGGGAGGGGGCGGGGGAGAGGGGGTGGGGAGCAGAGTTTCAGAGGGCTACCTGGAAGTCTGGGTGTCCCCACATGCTATGGAGTTTTAGCAAGAGCGGGAGCAGAGGTGAGAGCAGCGAGGATAGAGAGAGCAAGGAAAAGGATATACTTGCTTTGGAGGCAGTTCAGAGAAGGTTCACCAGGTTGATTCCGGGGATGAGGGGGTTGACTTATGAGGAAAGGTTGAGTAGGTTGGGCCTCTACTCATTGGAATTCAGAAGAATGAGAGGTGATCTTATTGAAATGTATACGATTATGAGGGGGCTTGACAAGGTGGATGCAGAGAGGATGTTTCCACTGATGGGGGAGATTAGAACTAAAGGGCATGATCTTAGAATAAGGGGCCACCCATTTAAAACAGAGATGAGGAGAAATTTCTTCTCTCAGAGGATCATGAATCTGTGGAATTCGCTGCCTCAGTGAGCTGTGGAAGCTGGGTCATTGAATAAATTTAAGACAGAAATAGACAGTTTCTTAACCGATAAGGGAATAAGCAGTTATGGGGAGCGGGCGGGGAAGTGGAGCTGAGTCCATGATCAGATCAGCTATGATCTTATTGAATGGTGGAGCAGGCACGAAGGGCCATATGGCCTACTCCTGTTCCTATTTCTTATGTTCTTATGATAGTAGGTAGGTGATTGGTTGGTGATAATTACAACATTTTTTTCTTTCTCTTAGCTAGTGCATTGGTTTAAACTAAGAGCTATAACTATTACATTAGCAAATAATAACTTAACTAGATAAACTAATTAATATAACTATAAACAATCATTTGATTAAAAACTTTCACTAATAAGCAAATAAATATTAAAAAGTCTCGGGATGGCAGGGCAGGCGATGTGTCGAGACTGTAGTATGTGGGAGTTTGTGGACAGCAAGACTGTCCTGGATTCCCACATCTGCAGGAAATGTCTCTGCCCTCAGTCACACCGGCTCAGAGTCATTGAGCCGGACTGCGAGCTGGAGACACTTCGAAACATGAGAGATGGCGAGGAATTTCTGGATAGTTTTATCCAGAATACAGTCACACCCCAAAGTAAAGCAAAGGTTCAGGAAAGGGAGTGTGTGACTGTTAGGGAGCCGGGTAGCGGAGATTTAGGAGAGGTTGAGAAGGAGGTCCAGCAGACACTGGTCCTGTTCAACAGGTACGATGCACTCGCTACCTGTGAGGACAAGGAGAAGGACCTTGTGGGGAGGGCAGGCACAACACAGACCATGGCACTGTGGCTCAGAAGGCTGTCGAAGGGGAGGCCGGGGGCGGGGAAGAGCAGAATAGGAATGTGGCAGTGACAGGGGATTCTATTGTTTGAGGGATAGATAGCATCTTCTGCAGCCAAGGACAAGAATCCCGAAGGGTGTGGTGCCCACCTGGTGCCAGGGTAAGGGATATCTCATGGCGGCTGGTGAGCAATTTGGAACGGGAGGGGGCAAATCCAATTGTTGTGGTCCATGTCAGAACAACGACTTAGGCACGAGCAGGGAGGAGGTCCTGTTAAGGGAGTATCAGGAGCTAAATTAAAAATCTCTGGATTATTGCCTGAGCCACGTGCAAATTGGCGTAGAAGCAGACAGATTGGGAGAATTAACACATGGCTAAAGGGATGGTGTGGGGAAACAGGGGTTCCTTTTCGTGCGATGATGGCAGCAGTACTGGGGTAGGCAGGGGCTGTACCAATGGGACCAGTACCACCTGAACCGGGATGGGACCCATGTTCTAGCAGAGAGGGTAAATAGGGAGGTGACAAAGGCTTTAAACTAGTAAGACAGGGGGAGGGATATACAAGAAATGTAACCAGCTTAAATATAAACAAAACAGGAAAAGAGAGCATAGGAAAAAATTAAGTAAGGGAGGACATTGATGGCCAGGGAATAAATAGAGTTATAGAACTGGAGTTTAAAAAGATGGTTAAAAATAAAGTGAGAGGAACTGCTATTAATAATGAGTTTAACTGTCTGTACAGCAACATACAGTGTCCATAATAGAACAGGGGAGCTAGAGGTAATCATACATTGTGAGGAACCAGATGTAGTAGGGATTACTGAGACATGGCTATAGAAAAATCAGGACTGGGAATTAAACGTTGCAGGGTATTACATATTCAGAAAAGATAAGAGAGGGGAAAAGGGGAGTTGGAGTAGCTGTACTTATTAGGGATAACATAATGGTAGTAGTAAAAAGTGGCGCAGCTATGAGCAAGACAAAAATAGAGTCCATGTGGATAGAGTTAAAAGATAATAAAGGATCAATCGCATTAATAGGGATAGTCTACAGATGACCAAATAGTGGAAGGGAGGTGGAGGAAGAAATATGCAGACAAATTAGGGAAATGAGTAAAAAACATAGAATAATAATCCTGGGGGATTTCAACTACCGCGATATTAATTGTACAGAAGAGGTAGGTAAGGGGGATAAGGGAATGGAGTTCCTACAATGCACAGAACTCCTTTCTAACCCAATATGTAAAAAGCCTAACAAGGGAGGATTTGCTATTGGATCTAGTAATGGGGAATGAACCAGAGCAGATAAGAGAAGTAAGAGTAGGGGAATATTTAGGCAATAGTGACCATAATATATAAAACTATAGACCAGTTAGCCTAACATCTGTCATTGGGAAAATGCTGGAGTCCATTATTAAGGAAGCAGTAGTGGGACATTTGGAAAAGCATAATTCAATCAAGCAGAGTCAGCGTGGTTTTATGAAAGGGAAATCATGTTTGACAAATTTGGTGGAGTTCTTTGAGGATGTAACAAGCAGGGTGGATAAGGGGGAACCAGTGAATGTGGTGTATTTGGATTTCCAGAAGGCATTCGATAAGGTGCCACATAAGAGTTTACTGCACAAGATAAAAGCTCACGGGGTTGGGGGTACTATATTAGCATGGATAGAGGATTGGCTAACTAACAGAAAACAAAAAGTCGGGATAAATGAATATTTTCCAGTTGGCAAACAGTGACTAGTGGGGTGCCGCAGGGATCAGTGCTGGGGCCTCAAATATTTACAATCTATATTAATGACTTGGATGAAGGGACCGAGTGTAATGTAACCAAGTTTGCTAATGAAGATGGGTGGGAAAACAAATTGTGAGGAGGACACAAAAATCTACAAAGGGATATGGACAGGCTAAATGAGTGGGCAAACATTTGGCAAATGGAGTATAATGTGGGAAAATTTGAGGTTATCCACTTTGGCAGAAATAATAGAAAAGCAAATTATAATTTAAATGGAGAAAAATTGCAAAGTGCTGCAGTACAGAGAGACCTGGGGTCCTTCTGCATGAAACACAAAATGTTAGTAAGAAGGTACAGCAAGTAATCAGGAAGGCAAATAGAATGTTGGCCTTTATTGCAAGGGGGATGGAGTATAAATGTAGGGAAGTCCTGCTACAACTGTACAGGGTATTGGTGAGGCCACACCTAGGGTACTGTGCACAGTTCTGGTCTCCGTATTTAAGGAAGGATATACTTGCATTGGAGGAGGTTCACCAGGTTGATTCCGGAGATGCAGGGGTTGACTTATGAGGATAGGTTGAGTAGTTTGGGCCTATACACATTGGAGTTCAGAAGAATGAGAGGTAATCTTATCGAAACTTATAAGATTATGAGGGGGCTCGACAAGGTGGATGCAGAGAGGATATTTCCACTCATAGGGGAAACTAAAACTAGGGGATATAGTATTAGAATAAAGAGCCACCCATTTAAGGTGAGAAGAAATGTCTTCCCTCAGAGGGTTGTAAATCTATGGAATTCTCTGCCCCAGAGAGCTGTGGCGGCAGTGTCATTGAATATATTTAAGGTGGAGATAGACGGATTTTTGAGAGATAAGGCAATAAAGGGTTATGGGGAGCGGGCAGGGAAGTGGAGTTGAGTCCATGATCAGATCAGCCATAATCTCATTGAATGGCGGAGCAGGCTCGAGGGGCTAAATGGCCTACTCCTGCTCCTATTTCTTATGTTCTTATGTTCTTATAATATAATACGCTTTAAAATAATAATTGAGAAGGGCATAAGTATGATGAAGACCAGTGTAATCGATTGGAGAAAAACTGATTTTATGGGGCTGAGAATAGAAGTTGGGAAAATAAAATGAATAATATTGGCAAACAATGATGTGAACAACAATGGGAAACATTTAAAAATATATTCAACAGAGTCCAGGAAAAATATATATCCGCTAAAAAACAAGAACAAACTAAACACTAATGAGACACCATGGACGAATAAAGCCATAAGGGAAAAATTGAGGGTTAGGAAAGAGGCATACATCAAATATATGGACAGCAGGCGAGTGCATGATAAGGGAGAATACGAAGAGATTAGGAGAGAAGTCAAAAAAACAATTAGGAAGGCAAAGAGGAACTATGACATTAAAGTTAACAAGGAACATAAAACAAAATAGTAAAATATTTTACAAGCACGTAATATAAATTGGAAGGTTGGGATGGGAATAGGGCCACTAAGGGATGGACAAAATAATACCACAGGCAGCGATAGAGAGATGGTAGAAATATTAACTAATTATTTTGCTTCTATATTTACCAGGGAGATAGACAGGTGGACATGACACCGGATGATGAGATTAGTAATGAGATAACTGCATTTAAAATAAAAAGAGGGGATATATTAAATAAACTGATCAAACTCAAAGAGAATAAAACTCTTGCTTCGGATGGATTACATCCACGCATTTTAAATCCACGCATTTTAAAAGAATCTAAGGAAGAGATAGCAGAGGCATTACTGCATATATTTAATAATTTATTTGAAAAAGGTGTAGTGCCAGAGGACTGGTGGATAGCTAACATAATATCTATATTTAAGAAGGGGGACAGAACATGTCTATAGACCAGTCAGCTTAACATCGGTGGTAGGAAAAAGACTGGAATCCCGACTAAAGGAGAAAATAGAAGAAAATGTAGAAACCAAAAATATAATAACGAATAGTCAGCATGGATTTCAAAAGGAAAATCTTGCTTGACCAACCTCATTGAATTTTTTGAAAAGGTCACAGAGAGAATAGGCAAGGTTAATGTAGCCAATGTACTTTATCCAGATTTTCAAAGGGCCTTCGATAAGGTACCACACGATACCACACAGCGGCGAGGAGGCCCCGACCTGCGAGGGAACATCAGTGGCAGGTCAGGGCCATAAAAGGAGCAGTGTTCAGAGGCCCAGGGAGCAGGGTGGAGGCCACTACAAGGTACAGCGTGAGCTGGTGCAGGGGGGCGACGGCTGTGAAGTGTGACATCATCGAGATCCAGGTCAGTGATTGGAGCGTGGGCAGGTACAGCAGGAGCGGCGAGATCGGGGCGAAGGAGCGGCGAGAGACTGTAGAGGGATGTGATCGGGGCCCAGGGGAGGCGTGAGTTCGGGGTCAAAGGCCCAGGGGCAGCACGGGCCAGCTCACACTGCGATATGTGTGCACACTAGGTCCATGCAGCAGAGCAGGTCTCCAGTCGTCTTGGGTAACCCTTGCCACTGGACCAAGGCCTAGCTCTGTCAAGCCCGTGTTGGCTGGTGTGCACCGGTCACCACGCGTTAAAAGAATCCACGCACAGGCATCTTCCACCCTTCAGGATGTAGTTCGGGATCCGGAATATTAGGTCCTTCATTGAAACACCTGTGAACTCATCCCTTTTCTTTGGTGTGGAAGCAAGTCATCCTCGTTTCGAGGGACTACCTATGATGATGACACAATAGACTGGTGAACAAGGTTAGAGAATGCAGTCAGGGGACAAGTAACAGAATGGATCGCTAGCTGGCTTCAAGACAGAAAGCAGAGAGTAGGGGTAAAGGGTAACTATTCACAGTGGCAGAAGGTGGGTAGTGGTGTTCCACAAGGATCAGTGCTGGGACCACTGTTGGTCACAATTTATATTAACGATTTAGACTTTGAAATCAAAAACATAATTTCTAAAATTGCGGTGGCACCAAATCTGGAGGATAGTCAAGACTGAGGAGGACTGCAACACATTACAGGAGGAAATGAATAAACTTGCAGAATGGGCATATAATTAGCAAATGAAGTTCAACACAGATAATTGTGAGGTATTATGTTTTGGGAGGAAGAATAGGGAGATCACTTATTACTGGGAGGGTGAGAGTCTGGGTGGGGTAAAGGAACAAAGGGATCTCGGAGTACAAATACACAAATCACTAAAAGTTGCGACACGGGTTAGCAAGGCTGTAAAAAAAGCAAACCAAGAACTAGGGTTTATTTCTAGAGGTATAGAATTGAAAAATAGGGAAGTTATGCTAAACCTGTATCGAACCTTGGTTAGACCACACTGCGTACAGTTCTAGTGGCCATATTATAAAAAGGATGTAGAGGCACTAGAGAGGGTGCTGAGAAGATTTACAAGGATGATACCAGAAATGCGAGGGTATACATATCAGGAAAGGATGAACAGGCTTGGTAATTTTTCTCTTGAAAAGAGAAGGCGGAGGGGTGACCTAATCGAGATCTTTAAAATGATGAAAGGTTTTGATAGAGTGGATACAGAGAGAATGTTTCCACTTGTGGGGAAGAGCAAAATAAGATAGTCACCAAGAAATCAAATATGGAATTCTGAAAAAACTTATTTACCCAGAGAGTGGTGAGAATGTGGAACTCGCTAGCACAGGGAGTGGCTGAAGCGAGTGGTATCGATGCATTTAAGGGGCGGTTAGATAAGATATGCGGGAGAAGGGAAAAGAGGGTTATGCTGATAGATTTAGATGAGGAAAGACAGGAGGAGGCTCGAGTGGAGCATAAACTCCGGCATGGACTGGTTGGGCCGAATGATCTGTTTCTGTGCCATATATCCTATGTAAACTCCACAGCGTGTGACTTTTCTCCTGGACAGGCTCCCCGCTCGGAAGTCAGCCTGATTGACAGGCTTGGCGTCCAGTTCGGTGGGGAGCAGTCCATAGTCACAGGTACAGGGATCCCGGGAGGGGTCCGAGTCTGGTGGGCAGATCCAATCCCCAAAATCTACTCGCCTCCCTTCAGCTGCCGAGTTTCCCGGGACCTGGGAAATCCGGCAGGCGACAGTTAAACCTGTAAAGTTGGTCAAATCAGAGGCTGCCAGCCTCATTCAAATATTTAAATTGCTAATCCACCTCCAGGGACCGGGTTGGTGGCCTGCCCCTTATCCCACCTCCATTAATCCCGGAGCGGGTTGGAGGCGGGTTTCAGATTTAAAAAAATGTTTACACGTGACACAACCCCAACTCACACATTTTGTGGGGTTAAAATTCACCCTGTGGTGTCTACATGTAGTAGTGTGAATGTAATGTGTTCGTAGTGTGTGTGTAGCATGTATATAGGTGTGTAGTATGTGTGGTGTGTGTAGTATGTACTTGGTGTGTTAATGTGATGTGTATAGTGTGCGCAGTGTGGGAAATGTATTATTTGTGCATCCAATTAAAGTATGAAAAGAATAAAAGTATGATTGATCAAAAATACAACTGTTCCTGTAATTAACTTCAAATCTCTTCAACTCCCCCCCCCCTTCCCCAATTATCTACTGCCATATTGAAAAGAAAGCACAGAACTAGAAAAGGCAATTTGGCCCATCAAGCCTGCTTCCCCCACAGACATGTACAACGATTTTTGTAAAACTTTTAAAATCAAGCGCCGCTTTTTTTTTTAAGAGCACCATCAATAGGTCTACAACTTTTTTAGTTGAGGCCATCAATCAAATCAAATGCCCCCTTATTACAGGGGGCACTATAACCAACAAATAAACAAATTACATTTTGGCCATCAACTTAATTCAAATTAAAATGTGGTTGCCGGGGATGATGATGCACTCCAGGCCCTCTGGCACCCACAGAGATGTACATAGGATACACAGCATAGAAACAAAGCATTCAGCCCAACCAGTCCATGCCAGCGTTTATGCTCCACTCGAGCCTTCTCCCGTCTTTCCTCATCTAACTCTATCAGCAACCCCTTCCCTCGTATGTTTATCCTGCCTCCCATTAAATGCATCGATACTATTCACCTCAACCACTCCCTGTGGCAGCGAGTTCCACATTCTCACCACTCTCTGGGTAAAGAAGTTTCTTCTGAATTCCTTATTGGATTTCTTGGTGACTATCTTATATTGATGGCCTCTAGTTTTGCTCTTCCCCCACTAGTGGAAACATTCTCTCTGTGTCTTCTCTATCAAAACTTTTCATAATTTTAAAGACCTCAATTAGATCGCCCCTCAGCCTTACACAAAACTGACAGCAGTCAGTTGTTTGTTCTGCGACAAATACCGTCTCCCCTAATGTACACCAGTGTCAAGTATTTCAGAAATAGCCGGGAGTAAACTGCATCAACACGGCTAGAACTCACTGTCTGTGTTGCCGTCGGTTGGGTCCATTTGCCCGGTGCTTCTTTGTCTGCGTGTCCGCAGATTGGGCAGTTTATTCTGCGTACTGGCATAGCGAGGAGGAAACTTTGATTTGCCGTGGATGTTGGTGATCTGCGGTGGCGGAGGGCTGTAATTGTTTGAGCCGGATCCAGAGGCACTAACCCCATCCCTGGGAGATGTCTGCCTGCCATTGTAGCCGTTTTGATTCTCATTGACTGAAGATTTGGCTTTGATGTTGCTGGTGGAGGATGTGCCAGTTTGATCTGGAATCACCAAGAATATTAAACAGAGAACAGCAGTGTTTCTTTTCAGCGTACATCACACAAAAGAAACTGAGGTACGTATTGCTGAAGAGGGAAAGGCATCTACACTTACCAGCAGTGGAATGGTTAGTGCTAGTTGAAGAAGGGGTCAATGGGATGGTAGTCACTGGCAAGATGCTATTGGCGGGTGGATTTGTAGAGTTAAGGGGGCAGCACAGTACTTCACATGGAGAGGTGTAGCAGATACTAAGTGGACGAAGGGAATGGGACACAGGAGAAGCAGGTGAAGGCATACCAACTGCAAATAGAAAGAAAGTGTTTGCAACGTAAAAAATAATGCAAGTTTAGCAATGACTAAAACTCTATTAATATAATCCCAACTATTAGAAATATGAAATTGTAACATGCTAGTGTCTTTCAGAGAGACAGAAATCCAAGTATTTCTCCAAATTATCATGTATGTAACCTTCATGTAACAACATGCAATACTGTATATACTTGAGAAATGCACACATTGACCACAGGGGGTGAACTTGTGGGAGATACTCCTCACCTGGTCATCCAGGTATATAAAGGGAGGTCCCACGCAGGGTCATCACTTCTTGGTCCTGTGAAGAAAGGTTCAGGTCACAGAGTGACCTTAACCATAGAATGTGCCTCGTGTGGATTTGTGGTATTGTGTAAGGACTTTACACATATTATGCAAACTAAGTAAAAGGAATCGATTCACAGCTGCCGATGACTGTACAGCTTGTGTGTGTTCAGTGTCAGTTCCTGCACAGTACACATCTGGTAAACAGAAATGATTCAATCCTGTCAATTAGTGCAGCCCATGTATGTCTCAATGTCAGCTCCTGTATCTGTACCTGGACCTGATATCATTGTCATCATCATAGGCAGTCCCTCGGAATTGAGGAAGACTTGCTTCCACTCTTAAAATGAGTCCTTAGGTGGCTGAACAGTCCAATACGAGAACCACAGATTGTGTCACAGGTGGGACAGATAGTCTTTGAGGGAAGGGGAGGGTGGGACTGGTTTGCCGCACACTCTTTCCGCTGCCTGCGTTTGGTTTCTGCATGCTCTCGGCAACGAGACTCGAGGTGCTCAGCGCCCTCCCGGATGCACTTCCTCCACTTAGGGCGGTCTTTGGCCAGGGACTCCCAGGTGTCAGTGGGGATGTCGCACTTTATCAATGAGGCTTTGCGGGTGTCCTTGAAACGTTTCCTCTGCCCACCTTTGGCTCATTTGCCATGAAGGAGTTCCAAGTAATACCTGTACAAGGATGGAGGGGAGGAGCGAACGCAATTCTATTGTAAGGGGAATAGATAGACGTTTCTGCGGCAGCAACCGAGACTCCAGGATGGTATGTTGCCTCCCTGGTGCAAGGGTCAAGGATGTCTCGGAGCGGGTGCAGGACATTTTGAAGAGGGAGGGTGAACAGCCAGGTGTCGTGGTGCATATAGGTAAAAAATGGGATGAGGTCCTACAAGACGAATTTAGGGAGCTAGGAGCTAAATTAAAAAGTAGGACCTCAAAAGTAGTAATCTCAGGATTGCTACCAGTGCCACGTGCTAGTCAGAGTAGGAATCGCAGGATAGCTCAGATGAATACGTGGCTTGAGGAGTGGTGCAGCAGGGAGGGATTCAAATTCCTGGGGCATTGGAACCGGTTCTGGGGGAGGTGGGACCAGTACAAACTGGAGGTCTGCACCTGGGCAGGACCGGAACCAATGTCCGAGGGCTGTTGGGGAGGGGTCAAACTAATATGGCAGAAGGATGGGAACCTATGCAGGGAGACAGAGGGAAGTAGAATGGGGGCAGAAGCAAAAGATAGAAAGAAGAAAAGTAAAAGTGGAGGGCAGAGAAACCCAAGGCAAAAATCAAAAAAGGCCACATTACAGCAAAATTCTAAAGGGGCAAAGTGTATTAAAAAGACAAGCCTGAAAGCTCTGTGCCTCAATGCGAGGAATATTCGGAATAAGGTGGACAAATTAACTGCACAGATAGCAGTTAGCGGATATGATGTAATTGGCATCACGGAGACATGGCTCCAGGGTGACCAAGGCGGGGAACTCCACATCCAGGGGTATTCAACATTTAGGAAGGCTAGACAGAAGGAAAAGGACTCTGGGTGGCGTTGCTGGTTAAAGAGGAAATTAATGCAATAGTAGTGTGGAATCAGTATGGGTGGAGCTACGGAATACCAAAGGGCAGAAAACGTTAGTGGGAGTTGTATACAGACCACCAAACAGTAGTAATGAGGATGGGGACAGCATCAAATAAGAAATTAGGGATGTGTGCAATAAAGGTACAGCAGTTATCATGGGCGGCTTTAATCTACATATTGATTGGGCTAACCAAACTGGTAGCAATGCGGTGGAGGAGGATTTCCTGGAGTGTATTAGGGATGGTTTTCTAGACCAATATGTCAAGGAACCAACTAGAGGGCTGGCTATCCTAGACTGGGTGATGTGTAATGAGAAAGGACTAATTAACAATTTTGTTGTGCGAGGCCCTTTGGGGAAGAGTGACTATAATATGGTAGAATTCTTTATCAAGATGGAGAGTGGCACAGTTAATTCAGAGACTAGGGTCCTGAACTTAAGGAAAGGTAACTTCGATGGTATGAGACGTGAATTGGCTAGAATAGACTGGCGAGTGATACTTAAAGGGTTAACGGTGGATAGGCAATGGCAAACATTTAAAGATCACATGGATGAACTTCAACAATTGTACATCCCTGTCTGGAGTAAAAATAAAACGGGGAAGGTGGCTCCACCGTGGCTAACAAGGGAAATTAAGGACAGTGTTAAATCCAAGGAAGAGGCATATAAATTGGCCAGAAAAAGCAGCAAACCTGAGGACTGGGAGAATTTTGTAATACAGCAGAGGAGGACAAAGGGTTTAATTAGGAGGGGGAAAATAGAGTATGAGAGGAAGCTTGCTGGGAACATAAAAACTGACTGCAAAAGCTTCTATAGATATGTGAAGAGAAAAAGATTATTGAAAACAAACCTATGACCTTGCAGTCAGATTCAGGTGAATTTATAAATGGGGAACAAAGAAATGGTGGACCAGTTAAACAAATAGTTTGGTCTGTCTTCACGAAGGAAGACACAAATAACCTTCCAGAAATACTAGGGGACCAAGGGTCTAGTGAGAAGGAGGAACTGAAGGAAATCCTTATTAGGCAGGAAATTGTGTTAGGGAAATTGATGGGATTGAAGGCTGATAAATCCCCGGGGCCTGATAGTCTGCATCCCAGAGTAATTAAGGAAGTAGCCCTCGAAATAGTGGATGCATTGGTGATCATTTTCCAACAGTCTATCGAATCTGGATCGATTCCTATGGACTGGAGGGTAACTAATCTAACACCACTTTTTATGAAAGGAGGGAGAGAGAAATGGGTAATTATAGACCGGTTAGCCTGACATCAGTAGTGGGAAAAATGTTGGAATCAATTATTAAAGATGAAATAGCAGCACATTTGGAAAGCAGTGACGGGATCGGTCCAAGTCAGCATGGATTTATGAAAGGGAAATCCTGCTTGACAAATCTTCTAGAATTTTTTGAGGATGTAATTGGTAGAGTGGACAAGGGAGAACCAGTGGATGTGGTGTATATGGACTTCCAAAAGGCTTTTGACAAGGTCTCACACAAGAGATTGGTGTGCAAAATTAAAGCACATGGTATTGGGGGTAATGTACTGACGTGGATAGAAAACTGGTTGGCAGACAGGAAGCAGAGAGTCAGGATAAACGGGTCCTTTTCAGAATGGCAGGCAGTGACTAGTGTAGTCCTGCAGGGCTCAGTGCTGGGACCCCAGCTATTTACAATATATATTATTGTTTTGGATGAGGGAATTGAGTGTAATATCTCCAAGTTTGCAGATGACACTAAGCTGGGTGGTGGTGTGAGCTGTGAAGAGGACGCTAAAAGGCTGCAGGGTGACTTGGACAGGTTAGGTGAGTGGGCAAATGTGTGACAGATGCAGTATAATGTGGATAAATGTGAGGTTATCCACTTTGGTGGCAAAAACAGGGAGGCAGAATATTATCTGAATGGCGGCAGATTAGGAAAAGGGAAGGTGCAACGAGACCTGGGTGTCATGGTACATCAGTCATTGAAAGTTGGTATGCAGGTACAGCAGGCGGTGAAGAAGGCATATGGTATGTTGGCCTTCATAGCTAGGGGATTTGAGTATGGGAGCAGGGAGGTCTTACTGCAGCTGTACAGGGCCTTGGTGAGGCCTCACCTGGAATATTGTGTTCAGTTTTAGTCTCCTAATCTGCGGAAGGGCATTCTTGCTATTGAGGGAGTGTAGCGAAGGTTCACCAGACTGATTCCCGGGATGGCAGGACTGACATATGAGGAGAGACTGGAACGACTGGGCCTGTATTCACTGGAGTTTAGAAGGATGAGAGGATCATAGAAACATATAAAATTCTGACTGGACTGGACAGGTTAGATGCAGGAAGAATGTTCCCGATGTTGGGGAAGTCCAGAATCAGGGGACATAGTCTAAGGATAAGGGGTAAGCCATTTAGGACCGAGATGCGGAGAAACTTCTTCACTCAGAGAGTTGTTAATCTGTGGAATTCCCTACCGCAGAGAGTTGTTGATGCCAGTTCATTGGATATATTCAAGAGGGAGTTAGATATGGCCCTTACGGCTAAAGGGATCAAGGGGTATGGGAGAGAAAGCAGGAAAGGGGTACTGAGGTGAATGATCAGCCATGATCTTATTGAATGGCGGTGCAGGCTCGAAGGGCCGAATGTCCTACTCCTGCACCTATTTTCTATGTTTCTGTAAGCTATCCTTTGCCATCCAACTGAATTTAAATCCAGCCCAGTTAGAGGCAAATGTCTCCTCTGTCTGTTGGATACAAGTATTTTTGTGAAGTGTTTGAGGCAGTCACATCAGAGCAGAAACCTTCCGATTGTTGGGGCACCGATTGGCACTAAGCTGGCAATGGTGCTCAGAGAGACCACAGGATAGCTGGTGTGGGAAATGCACACAGCTGACAATCGTGCAGTAGGGGGCGCTGTTCTCACACATGTTTAAAATGAATTATTGGGAAGGGGCTGAGGGAAGGTTTGAGGAGCTGAATCCCAGTATCTCTTCTTTTTGCTTCTCTCTCTCTCTCTCCTGCTTCTCCCTGTCTTTCGTTTTGTGTGTCGAGTAGTGGTTGGTGTGGCACAGTGGAGAAAGGACATTGCCGAGGGCTTCAAGCCGCACATCCGGCAATGGGTGTGGGGACATTGTGACTTGCAGGCGTCGGAAGCATCTTTATCATTCCCTCTCCTTGTCGCTTCCGTTTTCCCTTACTCCTTCAGCAATGCTAAGGTTTCACAGGCTGTATATAGCCTAGATATAATAACCTGTATATATTAGGCTCTATAGACCAAGAGCAGTGGTTTCCATCTGCCTGAAGTTGAGTTGGAGGATGCTGTTCATCGAATTCCGGGGATGAGGGGGTTGACTTATGAGGAAAGGTTAAGTAGGTTGGGCCTCTACTCATTGGAATTCAGAAGAATGAGAGGTGATCGTATCGAAAGGTATAAGATTATGAGGGGGCTCGACAAGGTGGATGCAGAGAGGATGTTTCCACTGACGGGGGAGACTAGAACTAGGGGGCATAATTTTAGAATAAGGGGCCGCCCATTTAAAACTGAGATGAGGAGAAATTTCTTCTCTCAGAGGGTTGTAATTCTGTGGAATTCGTTGCCTCAGAGAGCTGTGGAAGCTGGGACATTGAACACATTGAAGACAGAGATAGACAGTTTCTTAAACGATAAGGGATTAAGGGGTTATGGGGAGCGGACAGGGAAGTGGATGATCGGATCAGCTATGATCGTATTGAATGGCGGAGCAGGCTCGAGGGGCCGTATGGCCTACTCCTGCTCCTATTTTTTCTGTTCTCATGAATGGTATCAAGACACGCAGCCTGACAAACATTGATCACCGCTGTTGAGGGAAGCAGTGGGGAGGTAGAGCTGGGTGTATGTGGAAACTAGCTCAGTGCCTATGAATAATGTCAGTCACGGAGGACATTATTCCGCTTTGGCTGGGGCAATCTTGATGCTGTCAGAAGGGAAGAAGTCAAACTAAAGTGATTGCAACAAGGAGTTGTGAGAGGGACGAGTACCGTTGCTTCTATATTCCCTACTCCTTCGTCTTCCGACGTCCTCCCTCCCTGCCCTCCCCGCCCATGACACCTTCATTCCCGTTGTTTTCCGTATCCCTTCCCCTTTGAACTTCCTGCAGGTTCCAGGTATCCTCTTCACCCTTTTGCTCTGTTATCACATCCCCAACCTGTTCAACCCCTATTTGCTGACCTGAAGGGTGGACACTCACAGGCCAAAGGCCCGCTCCACCCTTCAGCATCTATCTTTGCCCTCCTCTCCTCCATTCCTTTTCTCTCCCATCCCCTCGACCCTTTTATCCTTTCCCATCACATCCTATCCTCTGTGCTGCTCCTCAGCCCTGTATCCCCACCCCTTCCCACCCAGGTATCCCTGCCCTGATCCAACTCCCTAAATAACTCTGGCTCTCCTCTCTTCCTCTCCTTCCATGCTGCCCTTTTTCTCCACCCAATTTTCCCACCCGGATTCGGCCAACGGATCCTGAACAAAGCCAATTCCCCCAACATTAAGCCCAGAAACTGGCAATTTGTTTCGAAGGTGCTTACAGCACTATAGGCTGGTCTTTCCATTATTTTGTGCATCGCTACCCGCCCACTTAACATCCATTTTAACGCTGAGACGAGGTATACCGCCCACGTCACATCGCTCCTGGTAACGCCCATCTTATAAAGTGGAAAGCTGGGGTTTTAAAAATGGACGATAATCCGGCGATCTCAATCCCCATAATAAACAGCAACGCTGGAAATAACGCCCATCTTTTGGGCGATCCACACAATAATGGAAAGTCTAGCCCTATAAGTTCAACATAGCACCATGGATGCTTTAAAATATAGTTCCCAGCTCAATGCAAGGCAAGCAGTGAAGGGAGAAGACTAGGACTGGGGGCTGCGGCTGGGACTGGGGACTGGGACTGGGATGGGTGGGCCAAGACTTGGTGGGAAAGCTCGGATGGGCAGGCAAGGCCCACCCATCCCAGTAGGCAGTGAGGGTGGCAGAGACAGAGAGGCCTGAGCCATGGCAGCAAGGGTGGACATGCAGTGAGAGTAGGCAGTTGAGACATGGCAAGCTGACTTGAGACCTGAGCAGGGAGCTAATGCAGGGAACTGTAGCCTGAAGGCAAGCATTCCCTGAACACATCTTTAATGAAATGACATAAAATGGCACAAAACCTTGAAATAACGTTGGTGTCAACCTAAATACTTTACACTGCAGATGGAGCTGGGTGAGCTAGCATTGTGAAGTTTACAAGGTAAGTTTAATGGCAAACGTAGGAAGGACTTCTTAGTTGAAAATCACTTCGAGGTGCTACACCCAGATTTGACTTTTTTCAATGTAAACATCAGCATCACAGGCAGTCCCTCGAAATCGAGGAAGACTTGCTTCCACTCTAAAAGTGAGTTCTCAGCTGACTGTACAGTCCAATATGGGAATTACAGTCTCTGTCATAGGTGGGGACAGATCGTCGTTGAAGGTAAGGGAGGGTGGGACTGGTTTGCCGCACGCTCCTTCCGCTGCCTGCGCTTGCTTTCTGCATGCTCTCGGCGCCGAGACTCGAGGTGCTCAGCGCCCTCCCGGATGCTCTTCCTTCACTTAGGGCGGTCTTTGGCCTGGGACTCCCAGGTGTCGGTGGGGATGTTGCACTTTATCAGGAAGGCTTTGAGGGTGTCCCTGTAACGTTTCCTCTGTCCACCTGGGGCTCGCTTGCCGTGTAGGAGTTCCGAGTAGAGCGCTTGCTTTGGGAGTCTTGTGTCAGGCATGCAGACAATGCGGAGCTGGTCGAGTGTGGTCAGTGCTTCGATGCTGGGGATGTTGGCCTGAGTGAGAACACTGACATTGGTGCGTCTGTCCTCCCAGTGGATTTGCAGGATCTTGCGGAGTCAGTGTTGATGGTATATCTCCAGCAATTTGAGATGTCTGCTGTACATAGTCCATGTCTCTGAGCCATACAGGAGGGCGGGTATCACTACAGCGCTGTAAGCCATAAGCTTGGTGCCAGATTTGAGGCGCTGGTCTTCAAATATTCTCTTCCTGAGGCGACCGAAGGCTGCACTGGCGCACTGGAGGTGGTGTACTTACAGGCTCATTCACCCTTTATTGTGCACCATTACAGTACAAAATCAGCCCCCTCACCCTGATGTGCTAGAATTGTGACGCAGGAAGTTTAATAAACCGAGTGAGCGCACTAGACCCAAGACTTTCAAGATGTTATAGATATCTATAAGTCAACTTTCCAACTGCGTGCTTAGAGCAGGAAGCCTTGCTCACATGTCGGGAAATCATAGGCATGATTTTCGGTCAATAAGTTTACCAAACAAAAAGTTATCGGGAGAATGCCCACAAGTTCCCGATACAGGTTCCTGGCTCTAGGAATGTGCATTCAGACCCTCGGTAATATCGTGTCCCATTCCCCAGTCCCAGCCTCAGCTCCAGTTGGTGTCCAGCTGGGTTAACCTACCTGGCTGCTGAGCTGAAATTGTGCCGTGTGCAATTAGAGGCGTCAGCCAATGATTTTCTGTCGACGTTGTGTCTGGGTTGTCATTTGCAAGTGGTCTATACATCAAAAAAAAAGAATAATTATACAACATTTATCATAATTTTGGATGATTAAACTAAATAACCTGGCGAAACCTTTTGTAGAGGAGCCTCAACTAGCTGCACTTCCATTATCTGTGTCCTTGATTATCGAGAGAATTCTCACGGACAATGGGAACTCAGTGGGAGTCGAGGGTTTCCAGTATCTTAGTATAAGGGGCCGCCCATTTAAAACAGATGAGGAGAAATTTCTTCTCTCAGAGGGTTGTAAATCTGTGGAATTCGCTGCCTCAGAGAGCTGTGGAAGCTGGGACACTGAATAAATTTAAGACAGAAATAGGCAGTTTCTTAAACGATAAGGGGGTAAGGGGTTATGGGGAGCGGGTGGGGAAGTGGAGCTGAGTCCATGATCAGATCAGCCATGATCGTATTAAATGGCGGAGCAGGATCGAGGGGCCTTATGGCCTACTCCTGCTCCTATTTCTTATGTTCTTATGTTCTATAGTTATTTCACTCACTTCCACTGCTCTGGTTGGTGAGGTGAAGCGACACTGGAAGCCCATAACTCCATTTACCAAACCCACAGCTGACCCGAACGAAGGTCCCTTCAAAGTATCCCAAAGACAACTGCCCTCATGTGAAGGGCAGTGACACTGTGCTCACGTGGGGGAGGGGCAGGTGGCACCATGGGACAAGTTGGATATGTGACTGAGATTAATCCTCTTATGTGGAGAGGGAGCCCATCTACATAGAGTTTTGCTTTCTTTCTTGTTGACCATCTTAGGTAGGATTTTAAAGCAACAAGAAAGACTTATATTTATATACTAGCTTCTCAATTCTCCACATCTAATGAATGATGCTGAAGTGGAGTGACTGTTAGACAGAATAACACAGCAGTGATTCTGCATACATTGACAAAATCAGCGGTATGTCTGTTTTTGGTGGTGTTTGTCGCTGAGGACATGTTAGCCAGGACACCAGGAGAGCTCTCTATTCTTCAGATACTTCCATGGTATCTTTCAAGATCCACCTGAACCCACAGGGCCTCGGTTTAACATCTCATTCAAAGAAAAGCACTGCCGACAGTGCGGCACTCCCTTAGTACTGCACTCGAGTGTCAGCCTAGATTATGTGCTCAAGCCCTGGAGTGGGACTTGAACCGACAACTTTCTGACTCAGAGCTGTCACATATTAAAAAAAACCCACTTCACATTCAGTGTGACCGACTCCAAACTCGAGCCCACTTTATGCTGAATGAGATCACAATCACACCTGCTGCGTCAGTGATTTCCCATAGTGACAGCTTTACAAATCAGAAACAGATAAATAAAGCAGATCCGGAAAAGGAAAGGTGCAGTTATAGATTCCAGGTACCGACATACCTAGAATGTACATAGGAACTTAGGAACAGGAGAAGGCCAATCAGCTCCTTCAGCCTTTTTCGCCATTCAATGAGATAGAAACATAGAAACATAGAAAATAGGTGCAGGAGTGGGCCATTCGGCCCTTCGAGCCTGCACCACCATTCAATATGATCATGGCTGATCATGCAACTTCAGTACCCCATTCCTGCTTTGTCTCCATACCCCTTGATCCCTTTAGCCCCAAGGGCCACATCTAACTCCCTTTTGAATGTATCTAACGAACTGGCCTCAACAACTTTCTGCGGTAGAGAATTCCACAGGTTCACAATTCTCTGGGTGAAGATTATGAGCAGAGATTACATAATCTAGGTTTGTATTCCCTGGAAATTAGAAGGTTCTGGGGTGACTTGATTGAGATTTTAGGATTTTCAAGCTTCTATAGGGTAGATAGCGAGAAACTTTCTCCGCTAGTGTGGGAGTCGAGGACAAAGGGACATAACCCTAAAATCAGAGCCAGGCCATTCAGGAGAGAAGTTAGGAAACACTTCTTCACACAAAGGGTGGGAGCAGTGTGGAACTCTCTCCCACTAAAAGCAGTAGATGCTCGCTCAATTAATCATTTTGAGATCAATAGATTTTTGCTCGCCAAGGTGGATGATGTTAGGATACAGATCAGCCATGATTTAGAAGAATGAGAGGGGGTCCCATAGAAACATATAAAATTCTGACGGGACTGGACAGGTTAGATGCAGGAAGAATGTTACCGATGTTGGGGAAGTCCAGAACCAGGGGTCACAATCTAAGGATAAGGGGTAAGCCATTTAGGACCGAGATGAGGAGAAACTTCTTCATTCAGAGAATTGGATCTAAGAGATGGTCAAGATGGACCCATGTTTGAAACTAGTAGGGCAAAAATGACATCATCCATTGTCCCATATCAGTACCAAGGTTAAAGACCTTGAGTTGATCAGGACTTCAACTTGATTTCCATGAAACACATCATGGATCCACAAAAGGCAACAAACATCTTGGTCTCTCTAGGTCGTTCTGCTCAGGCATTTCCTGACACGAGAGAGTCCAAAGACATCTCACTGCTCTGGAGACTCAAAGTTCCATCCCCCTACCTGTCCGCATCTGCCCCATCGTCATTGCGCAAGTTCAGCACGTAGAGGGTGGACATGGATATTACACTGAGGAGCAAAAATACACCAGTTTAGTTCCATCTCAACTTAGGGCAGACTTACTCTGGGTTAAAGTTCATTACTATTGCACCGGGAGGTCTCAAGCATGTTTCAAGATTACTCAACAGACCAGTATTTATAGCTTTCACAAAATGGCAATGCAAATTATTTTATTTTGGAAGCAACATTTTTTACTCGATAGGTGAACAGGACAAGCTGATGCTCGATCACGTTGGAGTGAATGTGACAGTGAGTTAAACACCGACATTTCACTTCTGGAACTAAGCTTCAAATGTGGCCCAGACAGAGGCAACAAAAATGCCCTCACGCTCCCCCTCCCCTCCCCCCCTCACACATGCCCCTCCCCGTTCCCTCCCCCTCCCCCCCACATCCCCCTCCTGCTCCCCCTCCCCTCCCCCCCTCACACATCCCCCTGCCCCTCCCCTCCCCCCCCAATTCCCCTCCCACATCCCCCTCCCCCACCCCCCCACATCCCCACCCACCCACAACTTCCTCCCCACCCCCCTTCCCTCCCCCCTCCCACACCCCCTCCCCCTCCCCCACCTCCTACCCACATTCCCCTCCCCCACCCACATCCCCCCCCCGCTCCCCCTCCCACATCTCCCTCACCTCCTCCTCCCCTCCCACATCCCCCTCCCCCACCCTCCGCCACACCCCTCACCCACATACCCCTCCCCCTCCCACATCCCTCTCCCGCTCCCCCACCCACACCTCCCACTCCCCCCTCCCACATCTCCCCCCCACCCCCAAATCCCAACAGCTGTTCAGCGTACCTAGCACATGATTTTGGGAAGTCTCGGTGGATGCAACCACCCACCAAAGGGCAGGACTTGGCACATATTCGGTAACTGCCCTCTGACAGGACTCAACACCAAGGGTGGGAGATGTTGCACCAGATAATGGGGCTTCGTCAACATAGCAATACAGACTGTCACTGTACGGCCCAATCAGAGATGAAGCAACAATCAGACTGTTGGGATGTAAATGTGCACAGGAATTGGCCATTCCCTGATAATGAACCACTTGCTGTCCATGTTACTAGGGCCAAGTAAAAGGGGAAAAGATTTACCCCTCCCCTATAAAACTGAGTTTGATGCTGCCAAAAAAATGTAAAAGATTAAAATTGTGGCTATTACATAGATGCATGAATTTCCCCTCCCCAAGCTTCTGGTCTCCTCTGAAGGAGTTAGCATTGGATAGCTAGCACTGAGTTACTACGTAGGACATTCAAATTGTAAACTGGGATGTGTGACCCTGTGGGATATCAGGACTGGGATGTGGGAGCCTGTGGGATATCAGGACTGGGATGTGGGAGCCTGTGGGATATCAGGACTGGGATGTGGGAGCCTGTGGTATATAAGGACTGGGATGCATGACCTTGTGGGATATCAGGACTGGGATGTGGGAGCCTGTGGTATATAAGGACTGGGGTGTATGACCTAGTGGGATATCAGGACTGGGATGTGTGACCCTGTGGGATATCAGGACTGGGATGTGGGAGCCTGTGGGATATCAGGACTGGGATGTGTGACCCTGTGGGATATCAGGACTGGGATGTGTGACCCTGTGGGATATCAGGACTGGGATGTGGGAGCCTGTGGGATATCAGGACTGGAATGTGTGACCCTGTGGGATATCAGGACTGGGATGTGGGAGCCTGTGGGATATCAGGACTGGGATGTGGGAGCCTGTGGTATATAAGGACTGGGATGCATGACCTTGTGGGATATCAGGACTGGGATGTGTGACCCTGTGGGATATCAGGACTGGGATGTGGGAGCCTGTGGTATATAAGGACTGGGATGTATGACCTAGTGGGATATCAGGACTGGGATGTGTGACCCTGTGGGATATCAGGACTGGGATGTGGGAGCCTGTGGGATATCAGGACTGGGATGCATGACCTTGTGGGATATCGGGACTGGGTGAGAGCCTGTGGGATATCAGGTTCTGGGGTGTGGGACACTGCAGGATATCAGGATTGGAATATGGGAGCCTGTGGGATATCATGGGGTGATGTTTAATTGGGGTAGGGTGTGTGTTTTTTGATTGGTGAAATATATCACTGTGTAATACAACTGAGACTGTGTGTGCATGGGATTGGGACATGGTCTTACAGTCAGCCAGAACTGGACAGTGTTGGAAACATACATATTCTCAGTGATTGCACAAGGCTCTTCTCGGTACTGGAATGTTGCAGGATACATTATCAAGGCATTCATCCACCTTATACTTAGACCTGAACATTGCAAGTGCCAGGCTGAATGTGCGAAGCCTTACTGCTTACCTGAACGCCATGATTATAACGAGAGCTATGATGGTGCCCTGGAGGAACCTCTGGCTGAGACAATTCTGTTCTGTTGGGTTAGAATGAGCCTGGGGATGGAGACACACAAGTGTTATCTTCGAGAGATTGCCTGTGTTGCAGGATACTTGCACTTGAATTATAATTGCAGACTATTTGAAAAGTTATAGAGCTGGTGTCAAACAAGACTGTGGCCCTAACATGAGAGATTCTGGCCCCTGGAAACTTTATTCCAATTTTCTTTCTCATCTCCGTTGAACAGAAGAAATAGGAACACGAGTCGGCCATTCGGCCCCTCGAGCCCGCTCTGCCATTCAATAAGATCATGGCTGATCTTCTACCTCAACTCCACTTTCCTGCCCGATCCCCATATCCCACGATTCCCTTAGAATCCAACAATATCGATCTCAGCCTTGAATATAGAAACATAGAAAATAGGTGCAGGAGTAGGCCATTCGGCCCTTCGAGCCTGCACCACCATTCAATATGATCATGGCTGATCATTTTTGCAACTTCAGTACCCCATTCCTGCTTTCTCTCCATATCCCTTGATCCCTTTAGCCGTAAGGGTCACATCTAACTCCCTTTTGAATATATCGAACGAACTGACCTCAACAACTTTCTGTGGTAGCGAATTCCACAGGTTCACAATTCTCTGAGTGAAGAAGTTTCTCCTCATCTCGGTCCTAAATGGCTTACCCCTTATCCTTAGACTGTGACCCCTGATTCTGGACTTCCCCAACATCGGAAACATTCTTCCTGCATCTAACCTGTCCAATCCCGTCAGAATTTTATATGTTTCTATGAGGTCCCCTCTCAACGATTCAGCATCAACAGCCTTCTGGGGCAGAGAATTCCAAAGATTCACCACCCTCTGAGTGAAGAAATTTCTCCTCATCTCAGTCTTCAATGGCCGACCCCTTATCCTAAGACTATGACCCCCTGGTTCTAGACTCTCCAGCCCGGGGAAAACATCCCCTCATTATCTACCCTGTCAATCTCCCTCAGAATCTTGTACGTTTCAATGAGATCACCTCTCATTCTGCTAAACTCCAGAGAGTATAGATAGGCCCAATCTACTCAATCTCTCCTCATAGGACAACCCTCTCTTCCCAGGGATCAGTCTAGTTGAAGGCGTTGATTCTGCTGCAGCATAGCTTTCTCAGGCACCAATCACACACCAGTACTTCTCCCAAATCTCCATTTTCATGTGTAAACCGAGACACTGAGCATCGTCAGACTATTTCGACTGGATGGTGACACAGCTGAGCCAAATAGGTGTCCATCTGATGCCCACACATGTTTTTGAGCTGGTGGGGGGGGGTCACACAATATTAAATCTTGGCTCAATTTTATTTCCCTTTCTCAGGGCTAGGGCTCCGAGGGTAAATCGCGCAAACTGCTGAGGTCATCTAACGCAACAGAGACCAGAAATCAAAAAGCTGGGACCCTCTGACCCTGTGTAGCCGCACCAGGTAGTGCATTTACTCACGGAGCCTGCAGGGGGCAGTCTACACAGTGCCATTAAATCAGGAAAGAACTCAAGCACGACAATGGAACTTATGGTCAATCTAAGCTAAGCCCCAGAACGTCTGCTCATCAGCCACAATATAGTCTGGTCTGGTTATTTTTGAGTTTATTTCCCGTTTGTGAAGCAGAATGAGAGGTGATCTTATCGAAAAGTATAAGATTATGAGGGGGCTTCACAAGGTGGATGCAGAGAGGATGTTTCCACTGATGGGGAGACTAGAACTAGAGGGCATGATCTTAGGATAAGGGGCCGCCCATTTAAAACTGAGACGAGGAGAAATTTCTTCTCTCAGAGGGTTGTAAATCTGTGGAATTCGCTGCCTCAGAGAGCTGTGGAAGCTGGGATATTGAATAAAGTTAAGACAGAGATAGACAGTTTCTTAAATGATAAGGGGTTATGGGGAGCGGGTGGGGAAGTGGAGCTGAGTCCATGATCGGATCAGCCATGATCTTATTGAATGGCGGAGCAGGCTCGAGGGGCTGTATGGCCTACTCCTGCTCATGTTGTCATGAAATGTGTCATTTAACCTCAGAATGGATTCTGAATCAGAAATAATTTGTGGGTTAGATAGAACTAAACAGAAATAGATCAAGAGATATTTATTCAATGGAGATAGAGATAGAGGTACAGAACAACGGAGGGAGACTGAGATATAGAGAACGAGTTGCAAGAGAAACAGAGTCTGCTTTTTAAAAATACATTCTCAAGATGCGGGCGTCACTGACAAGGCTGGCATTTATTGCCCATCTTTAATTGCCCTGCTTAATGTGACTGAGTGGCTTCTTGGGCCACTTTGGAGGGCAGTTAAGAGCTGGTGTGTGACTGGTGTCACATATAGGCCAGAATGGGTCAGCATGGCAGATATCCTTCCCTGAAGGACATCGGTGAACCGGTTGGGTTTTTAATGACAATCTGACAAGCTTTCACTGATGCCAGTTTTTAATTTCCAGATTTTTAAACTGAATTCAAATTCTCATTCCTGTACTGCCATGGTGGGATTCGAATGGACACAAACACAAATATAGGGACATATTAAAATGTAGAGAGATTAAGGGAGAGATGAAGTCCGACAGACTGATAACATTTAAATCCTTAGCGTTCTGATGGATCCATACCTTATTGCCAACCTTTGGGTGCCTTTTCTTATGCGGCCCACTTCCTGCCCGACTGAAATGGCTGCCGGTCTGGCTGTAAGTAAACAGAAGTGTTTGTAAAGTGCACAGCTCACAGAGGTGTACTCTTCTGCAATGAACACAGGGAGGCCGATAAGCTGATAACTGGCGCCGATTGTGCTGGAGTGCATCGAGGGCCTGGCTCCCTGTGTAACTGGCTGTGAAAGCCTGAGGCCTATTCTGTGACCAAAGTTCCCCACGCATTCCATTGCAGCCGGCCAGAGCAGAGCGTGCTGGAGGAAACGATGTCTCCACAAGATCCTACAAATCCCCTGGGAGGACAGACGCACCAACGTTAGCGTCCTCGACCAGGCCAACATCCCCAGCATTGAAGCACTGGCCACACTTGATCAGCTCTGCTGGGCGGGCCACATTGTCCACGTGCCAGACACGAGATTCCCAAAGCAAGCGCTCTACTCGGAACTCCTTCACGGCAAACGAGCCAAACAAGGAAACGTTACAAGGACACCCTCAAAGCCTCCCTGATAAAAATGCAACATCCCCACCGACACCTGGGAGTCCCTGGCCAAAGACCGCCCTAAGTGGAGGAAGTGCATCCGGGAGGGCGCTGAGCACCTCGAGTCTCATCGCCGAGAGCATGCAGAAACCAAGCGCAGGCAGCGGAAGGAGCGTGCGGCAAACCTGTCCCACCCATCCTTACCCTCAACGACTATCTGTCCCACCTGTGACAGGGACTGTGGCTCTCGTATTGGACTGTTCAGCCACCTAAGGACTCATTTTAAGAGTGGAAGCAAGTCGTCCTCGATTCGGAGGGACTGCCTATGATGATGATGATGATTGATAATGTCCACTTGTGGAGCCAGCCTACCAGTCGGTGTATTATGATCGAGATAAACAGAAACCTGAATGATATTGTGTGGTCAGCCCAGCAGGTGTACACCCCTTCCCTCCCCCACCCACCAATGTTCTGGCTGCAGCCCGGTACCTGAGTGTCCCCCCACTGACTGTCGATTTCATGCTGTCCAGACGTTTCAGTTTGGCCAGTTTCCGGCTCCACGTCTCCAGCTCGTTGATTCGTGTCTCGAGGTTGTCGGTCAGCTTGCAAAGTTCCTTGACAGCCCCCACGTTCTCCATGAAAATCCGCTCCTGCACGGGGAGAGGGAGGGGGGCGAGGATAGAGAGGGTGACAGGCAGAGCTGAAACTTAAACTCAGCAAGCATTACCCTGCAACAAGTATGACGGTGGTGCATAGATAAACACACAAGAAAATAAGGGTCAAACGTACTCTGCCCGACATATTGGGGCAGAAATTCCGACGTCCCGGGCCTGTACGAAGTTTCTACGGACCCGGGAAGGCGTCGGAAAAGCCGTTTTTCGGCGCACAATGCGCATGCGCTGGAAACCGGCTTTTCCAATCTGTCAAGCTGGAGCCCGACAGATCCTCCGTATACCGGGAGCGGGGACGTGGGTAAGATTGCGGGATTTACCCATATCTTTCCCGGCTAATGTCCTCAAAACTCCTGCGCTTGATAAAAGCAGGAGCATAGCCTACTGTTACAGGTGTAAGTGTTTTAACACACACTTAAACACAATTAAATAAAATTAAATAAACACGTTTTATTGTTAAAAACTCTGCCCACTATGGTCAGTTTATTTAAAACCACAATTAAAAAAACGTTTTTAAAAAATCGGATACATTTTTTTTCTTAATAGGACATTAATAAATTTAATTTAAATGAATCTTAAATATGTAGTGTATAGTTCTATTTCTTATTAGCGTTTTGGGTGTTTGGGGGGGTTTTCTCATTCATAATAATGGGAACACCAACTTACGGAGCTCCTATTATTATGAATGAGAAAATACTGTACTGTGATTGGCTGCCCTGAGCCATGTGACTCCAGCTCCAGCTTACGGATGTCCCGCCGTGCACGTGCTGCGACGCGCAGGGAGTGAAGGCCTCAGGACCGTGATCTCGAGCGGGCGCAGCAACAACAGGTAAGTGCGCATCTTTTTTGCCTTTTTTCAGTCGTTTGCCCGCGGGGGAAGACCTCGACCGGGATTCCTCAGCCAATATCACGGATTCTACCCCGATCCATATAATCTCCTGAGAAAATGTTCTGCAAAGACCTCCCCCGAAAAAGCTAAGTTAAGTAGCCTCAATACCTTCGCGATGCAGCCCACCCAACCTGCCCCGCCTTCCGCAGATGAGATTTCCACAGTATTCCATGGACTGTAACATCCGCGTAAATACGAGAACAAATAACTGATCTCCTGTGGCTCATGGACAAAAATAAAACGGGGGTGTCCCTCCCTGTAACCGAGCCTCTGCTGGGCCTTCTCAGCGCTTCTCCACATCGCGAATTGGCTAAAAGATGGGCAGCATTGCAAATGGCGACTGCTGGGACCAGGCCCAACACTGGTCCAGAAATCCCGCTTTCTCCTTCCCGCCGGCGTTTGGCTCGATTCTAAAAAAAAAACATACGCACCGACCTGTTCCTGCTGCGCCCACGCGAGTTCCCGGTCCCAAAGCCTCCACTGACTGCGCTTCGCAGCACGTGCACGGCGGGTCGTGCGCAGGACGGGAGCTGCAGTCACATGGCTCTGGGCAGCCAATCAAGGTACAGTATATTCTCATTCATAATAATGGGAACTCCCTAAGTTAGAGTCCCATTATTATGAATGAGAAGCAGCCCCCAACACCCAAAACACTAATAAAAAAATAGAAAAACTACACCGTGTATTTAACATTAATTGAAATTAAAGTTATTTATGTATTATTATTTTTTTATAATTCCGATTTTTAAAAAAGTTTTTCAATCATGCTTAAAAATAAAGTTAACGTACTGGGCAGGGTTTTTAAAAATAAAATGTGTTTTTTAAATTTTAGTTTTTATGTTTTAAGTGTGTTTTAAAACTTTTACCGCCTGTAACAGTAGGCTATGCCACTGCTTTTATCAGGCGCAAGAGTTTTGAGGACATTTGCTGGGCAAGATATGCGTAAATCCCACAATCTTGCCCAAGCAAGTGTCCTCGCTCCCGAGATGCGGAGGATCTGTCGAGCTCCAGCTCCAGCTTGACAGATCAGAAAAGCCGGTTTTCAGCACATGCGCATTGTGCGCTGAAAAGCTGGCTTTTGCGATGCCTTCCCGGGTCCGTACGCACTCGGTACGCACTCCGTACACGCCCTGTGCACACCCGGTACGCACTCGGGGAGGCTGAGATTTCCGGGCCAGGATCGCTGGTTATTGCCAGTCCAGCCAGCAGAGGGCATACTCTACCTTATTAACCACCAGGAAGTTCTCGATGGTCTCTCCGTTCGCGCACACCACATCTCCCGACTCCTTCACGGCCTCCGGCAGGATTTCCTTCACCTCTTGTGCGATGACACCTGATGGGGAATTGCATCATGGATCAACATCACAAAAATAAGGACATTATTTTTAAAAAACCACGGCAGAAATGTCAGCATTTTTGGCTGAAGCAATAGGTGGAATTGGGAATTGTGCTGGTATTTTCGAGACAGTTGTGCTCCATTTAGCTTGGTCAAAAAGTGCCAGGAAGCGGAGAGGAGAGGGCGGACGAGGTACGAAGGAGCCCAGAGGTGGAGCAACGTGGGCAAGACCAAGGGAAGGCGCAGCACGGGCCAATGGCGAGGCAGTGAGATGGCGAGGCTCACACTGCGTACGATGAATGCCACGTAGAGAGAGGTCCTGTGGGAGGGAGGACAGTCGGTGTATGTTTGAGTTTATGTGTATGTATTGGCACATGTGGCAGAGCCTGGTCTCCAGACGTCCTGGTTAACCCTTGCCACCGGACCAAGACCTCGCTCTGTCGAGCCCGTGTATTGGCTGGTGTGCAACGGTCACCCCACGTTAAAAGAATCCACGCACAGGCATCTTCCACCATTTAAAATGAGTTTATCAGTCACCTGAGGACTCATTTTTAGTGTGGAAGCAAGTCATCCTCAACCCCGAGGGACTGCCTATGATGATAAGGAGCTGCCCAATGTTGACCCTGTCAGGTTGGGGACTGGTGTGTTCCATCTGTCATGTATGTATGCTTGGGGTTACTAGCCACCAGGGGGGGCGCCACTGTCAGAGGTCATTGGGCTGTGTGCACGTGTGTGCGGGCCAGGTATGTAAAGCAAGCCACTATGTAATATGGGCACTTTGAACCCGAATAAAGTTGAGCCAGGTTTGCACTTGAGTGAGTTTACAGTCTATCGAGTTATTACATACGTAACACCATCACATCATTTACTCCCCCCCAACACACCCCCACCTGAAGAGCCTCCTTTCATCCTTCAGTGTTGCATTTCATATCCTGGCCTGTGTGACCTGCTCCCTGGTGTTGGTCAGCCGCGAGAGAATAAGTGAGAGGGGGCCTGGGGTCACTCACCCGCCCACTGGGTAACGTCAAGCCCGGTATCCCGGCTCCATGAGGAACTGTGGGACCCGTACTGTGATCACCACCCACCCCCCCCCCCCCCCCCGCCGCAACCACCCACTCCCCAATCTGTCGCTGCGTACCTGTCTCAGACGTACTCTCAATGCCGGCTGTGGCAGCGAACTCAGGCTTGTATTGATACTGGACCAGCCGCATCTGGGTGATCCTCCTCAGCTGCTCCGTGGTGTCGACCTGCATCGGCAGAAAAAACACAGCTGAAGCCAAAATCGCCTCAAAAAAAAAAGCAAGTCCTTTGCAAGAAATCCTCAAAATTCACTCTGTGCCTCTCATCGTCCAACAACACTGGAAAACTGGTTAATCCTTGCCACTGGACCAAGACCTAGCTCTGTCAAGCCCGTGTGGTGGCTGGTGTGCAACGGTCACCCCACGTTAAAAAAATCCACGCACAGGCATCTTCCACCCTTCAGGATGTAGTTCGGGATCCGGAATATTAGGTCCTTCATTGAAACACCTGTGAACTTATCCCTTTTTTTGGCGTGGAAGCAAGTCATCCTCGACACGAGGGACTGCCTATGATGGTGATGGGATAAGACACTGGTCTTTCGCCTCTGGGAACTGGGTCGACATCCAGCCTAGACTAAAGGGATGACAGAACAAAAAAACTGCTGTAAATACATCTCAGGTCCATCAGTATCTGTAAAGAGAAAAGATGGGTTAATATTTTGAGTATAACGTCATACGCGATTACACCTGAAATATTAACCTCTTTTCCTTTACAGTTGTTGATAAACTTAAAAAAAAATGTATTCTCGGGATATTGGGATCGCTACCCAGACCGGCGTTTATTGCCCATCCCTAATTGCCCTTGAGAAGGTGGTGGTGAGTTGCCTTCTTGAACCGCTGCAGTCCGTGTGGCGAAGGTGCTCCCACAGTGCTGTTAGAGAGGGAGTTGCAGGATTCTGACCGAGTGGAAACGAAGGAATGGCAATATACGGCCAAGTCAGGATGGTATGTGCCGTCGAGGGGAACGTAGAAGTGATGGTGTTCCCATGCGCCTGCTGCCCTTGTCCTTCTAGGTGGTAGAGGTCGCGGGTTTGGGAGGTGCTGCCGAAGAAGCCTTGGCGAGTTGCTGCAGTGCATCTTGTAGATGGTAGAGTTGATGTATAAGTTCAGCCATGACCTTATTGAATGGCAGAAGCAGGCTCAAGGGGCTGTATGCCCTACTCCTAGTTCTATTTCTTCTGTCATCGACCTGAACCGTTCACCCGACCTTCCTCTCGCCACAGATGCTGCCTGACCTGCTGAGTGTATCCGTTTCCGGATCAGATTTCTGGCATCTGCTGTATTTTGCTTTCTTGTCCATGACAGCTCTGTGCAGGGAGACCTCTCCTTGAACTAGCGCGAGAGTGGCCTGAGCTGACTCACCCTCTGGTCCTCAGTCTCTCCCGGTGACAGCCCCTTCCCCATTGCTGGAGCTCAGTGTGGCATCCGCCTGTAAGGTAGTGACATCTCAGTGTGTCTGACAAGGCAGCAAATCTCGCTGAGTGGATCAATGTGGGATCGAGTGGGTTAGAGGAACACCAGAGCAACTCAAAAACAAACATTCATTGCAATGTTTCATCCTTATTGAGTATCCTCTTGAGAAATGTGATTAACCATATCTTTACTTAAGAAATAAAAATTCCCCTCGCGTTTAATTACACAGTCATCATCATCGTAGGCGGTCCCTCGAACGAGGATGACTTGCTTCCACATGAGTTCACAGGTGTTTCAATGAAGGACCCGATGTTCCAGATCCTGAACTCCAATTGAGGGGGTGGAAGATGCCTGTGCGTGGATTTTTTTAACGTGGGGTGGCCGTTGCACACCAGCCACCACACGGGCTCGACAGAGCGAGGTCTTGGTCCAGTGGCAAGGGTTACCCAAGACTAACTGGAGACCTGCTCTGCTGCACAGACCCAGTGCGCACACGCATACGGCAGTGTGGGCTGGCCCGTGCTGCCCCTGGGCCCTCGCCTCTTCTGCTGCCACGATCTCTCGCCGCTCCTCCACCACAATTATACAGGGCCTTGGTGAGACCGCACCTGGAGTATTGTGTACAGTTTTGGTCTCCTTACCTAAAGAGGGATATACTTGCCTTAGAGGGGGTGCCATGAAGGTTCACCAGACTGATTCCTGGGATGGGGGATTGTCCGATGAGGAGAGATTGAGGAGACTAGGCCGATATTCTCTAGAGTTTAGAAGAATTGAGAGGTGATCTCACTGAAACAAATGAAATTGTTACAGGGCTTGACCGGGTAGATGCAGGGAGGATGTTTGCCCGGGCTGGGGGGGCCCGATGTTAACCACGCGCAGAGATGTGGCGAACACCATGCTCTCACCTCCTGGATATTCTCCTTTGCGCGAGCGTCTGACGGGTGCATTAACGAGCCCATGACCTTCACGTTGCCATGAACGACCAATGCTTCGTCGGGGCGGTCCGTGTTAATTCCCACTCGGCCGTGATGGAAGACGGTGTCAGGAAGCTGACCTCGCTGCCACAGGACGTCCGCGTCGCTCTCAAACTGGCCGGGGTTCGAAGCCTGCGGACAATGCGGACAGAGTGACCCCGGGCACCGTTTAACCCCCAAGCAGCACACGGCATTCTTTCTTTAAAAGCGAGCTATTATTCCATTGGTCTGATTACATCTTTAGATTCCAGTGCCCCCGAAGCCCCCCCCCCCCCCCCCCCCCCCCCCCACCATTTAGAAGTACCAGTTGAAATTGGCTGCTTCTATAGCCCAGGAGATTAGTGGATCGTACAATTAACTGTATCGACAGAAGGAACTGGGTTTGATCCCGCAGTATGTGCTCTGTCCGCTGAGTTTTACCTCAGGAAACATTTGGGATGCTACGATTAGCCTCAGTTCCCCCGGATTTGGCAGCCAAGGACCCTGCTCCCAGTCACCCAGCAAACGGCGCTTGCTGGAACAGGCACGGGCAATGGACATCAGGTGACCAGGCTGTGAGGCCCTCCGTGGAATAGCCTACCAATATTCACTGTCGGGGCTCAGACATGAAATTCGGGGGGTCGGGGGGGGGGGGGGGAGGCTAATGCCTGTGGAACCATAATCAGACAAGAGCCAACACTTCCGGGGGGAGGGATGGAGGGGGTGGGGGGTGCGGACAAATGTGATGGACCATACCAACCCTGCCACCTGACAGGGGACATGCCTGGGCAGGACCGTTCCATTCACCACAAGCCGGCGGGGGTCTCCCTGGCCCGGTGGCACATCGCTGACCAAGAGCGGGCACTCCCCCACGTCCTCGTTCAGCTTAAGCCCTACTTACACCCCTGCTAAACAAAATACATTGTTTCCGTGGCAACAAGGACACATTCTATTGCCGGGTCACCAACATTCCGAAACGGGTGCTTTATTTCTGCTGCCCGGGCGGCTAATGGAGTGTGAGCTGTGTGTGTGTGAGGGCACACAGTCAGCAGGGGTAGGGCTCAATGGCCGGCAGGGGTTAGTTACATTCAGAGCCAGGGAGGGCCTTTGATCCTGTAACTATCGTGCTGCAAACATTTATCCACCGAACGCAGGAGAGGGCAGGGAGACAGCTGCGAATCAATACTTCAATACAGCCAAGAGAAGCAGAAGAATTTATCATCACAATTTATCAGGTCTACACATGACAGAGCCTCTCCTCCCCGGCCCCCGGCACTGCC